>NC_072015.1:3561753-3779253 GCF_027791375.1 Indicator indicator
CCTGATAATTTTCACAGTGCTCCTCTGGACCCTCTCCATCAGGTCCATGTCCTTCCTATATTGAGGGCTCCAGAGCTGCACACAGTAGCCCAGGTGAGGTCTCACCAGAGCAGACTAAAGTGGTAGAATCACCTCTCTGGACCTGCTGGCAATGCATCTTTTGATGAATCCCAGAAGCTATGAATAAAATCAGCAAGGGCTTACTGCAATGAGAGAGTTTGAATTTCAACAGCTTATGCTGTTGAATAATCAATATGGAATAGAAAATTGGGACAGCACTAGTGCATATTTTGGGAATTAGCAACATTTTCAGACCTCATCAATCTGCTGGATAATTACATCCTCTTGCCATATTGTGGTGTCAACTTCTCAATGAGCTTCTTTGGAATTTCAAAAGAATAAAAAAGCTCTTAATGCCAATTAATCCCTGTTACTACCAAAGCTGTTTGTCAGTGCAAGAAATAGATCTTGAAGGTGATACTGGCCTGAGAAATATTCCTCCCTACTCCAGCAACAAAACATAAGCAAACACTCCATGGGCAACATAAGTAAAGAAGAGCTTCAAGTATTTTACATTGTCAAACATGGGTGCAAGTCAATATTTAGCATAACATGAGGGGAAAAATAAACATGAAAGAACCCATACTAGAAATGGAGGTGCAGTGACTGTGATAAGAGCAAGCAGTCTAAATGAAGCCTTGTAACATCTGTTGAAGAATAATACCTCATATTATTATGGAGTCGTAGAATCACAGAATGGTCTGGGCTGGAAGAGACTTCTAAAAGTCATCCAATCCAACCCCCTCTTGAGTGAAGAGGGACGTCCTCAACTAGATAGGTTGCCCAGAGCCCTGTCAAGCCTATCCTTGAATATTTCAAACCTGTTCCAGTGCTCAACCACTCTCATGGTAAAGAACTTCTTCCTAACATTATTACTGTTTTAATATATGTGTCTTGCTTTCTTGGTTTTTAAGACACATGAATGTGTTGCTATTGACATGAAGAGGTGGGCATGGTCCCTGATATTCTCATTAAGGATTTCCAGCTTATTTTTCTCTTTACCCATAAAGGCAAAAAAAGCTTGGAAAACAATAAAAGGTGACCTTACACATTACAGGCTCATTCTTGACAGATCCCCATGTTTAGCAGGTCTGTTTTGATACAAATGCAAACATGCAACACAAAACAGTGAAGGTTTGCTGTAACAATTCAACACTGCATTGGCTTTTCAAAAATGAATCTAATCAGCTAAAAGGGACCAAGAATTAGCAGTCTCAAATACAAACTGTCACTGCTGTGTGCATACCACCTCCTTCATGACCAGAAAAGAAAGAGTCCCTTTTCTCTATTTCTTTTTGGAAATGTAAGATTCCCTTCTTTTTTTTTTTTTTTTTTTTTTTTTTGGCCTCCTCTTCCAGCTGTCCAACTCTTTTGCCTTTCTACTGAATGATGAAAACCACAAATCAAGCAAGGAAACCAACAAGAGGAAAACCATGACTCAGAAACACATTGATCTGTAAATGTTCTTCCCAGTTCTTGGGATAAAATTAGCCTTCCACTATTTTTTTTCTTTTTTTTAACTCTTCTCTTTTGGTGAGGGAGAAGAGAAACCGAGGAGAGAAAAAAAAGATAAAATAAACCCCCTATATCCCACCAGAAGGAAAAATAAGCTATCAGTGGTACTGCTTCTTCCCTAGGGAAAGAGAGCTTCCTTCTTCCACCTTTCCTTAACCAGGAGGCAAAGGAGACCTTGCCACAAACTTTCACAGGTTTACTCAGAACCTACACACACACAAAAAAAATGATCTTACCAATATTTTCTGCTACCCTAATACTCAGGAATTAAATGTGAAAAGTCAGGTGGCACAGTCCAGAAATCCAGGGTGTGTTCTGCTGTGTGATTCCTACTACCTGATGCCTAAAAATGTTGTGTTTTTGAAAGAATCTATTGTTCTTTTAATTTCTTCTTCAGGAGCAATTGTGCCCCATCACCATTTGATATTAAAGGCAATTGGTGAGCACTCCATGATTCCTTTGTTTCTATTGATGTGGTTAAGTAATGAATACATCACCTCACCAAAATCTTGCTGGGATTAGAAGATATTGCCTGAAGCATTGTTCATATGATTGGTATTGTGCCTAGAAGTGATGTCTCTTCAGGTGAAATTGAACTACAAAGAAACTAAGCTAAAGGAATTTCAAATCAGTAGAAAATTAGCAAAACAAAAGTGACATATAACAACTTTGCTGAGAAAAAACAATGTTTTGGGGCCTTGAAAGTACTGCAGCATGTCTAAAGCCAGCTTGTGTATTCCTCATGTGAAAAACAATTATTCAACTTCTAAGAATGATCTGAAAAGGTATTAGAATTTTCGTGTTTTGAGTGCTTTCAAAAAATGGAAATTTGCTTTTTTACACCTATCCTACAGATCATATTGTACATTCATAATTTACAGTAATTGGTTCCAAAATGGTCTATGAAGCAAGCAAGACATTGTATGTCTTCAGAAAAGCCAGCAGTAAGTTCTTTTGGCTTCTGTCTTGCTTAGAGAACTCACTCAAACTTTGATTCACAAGACATCTCTCCTGCCCTATACTTCTGCTTAATCAAAAAGAAAGAAGTGGAGGACAACGTTTGCTGCATTTACAAGAAAGATTTTCTTTCCCCACTGATGTGCAGTGACTGATGCCAGAGGGAGTATAATTCCATTTCTGGTTAGCATAGAAGTTTCTCTGTCAAATATATTTTACTAGAGTGAGTGGAAAGATTGGTAGAAAATAAATTCTGCCTTGATCACTTTGGCTTTTCAGTTGCTTTCAAACCCAAAGCAGTTATTTCCTATCAGCAGGAACTGCTATTTTAGGAACTAGGAAATTCAGCGTTTCTTGTCTTAGTCACCTATTTGTGTTTTATAACATCAGCTCTTGTCCTTTTGCAACAGGCTCTGAAAAAAAGTCTGTCCCCATCTTTCTTATAGACTCCCTTCAGATGTTGAAAGGTTGCTGTAAGGTCTCCCTGGAGCCTTCACTTCTCCAGTCTCACCAATCCCAACTCTCCCAGCCTTTCTTCACAGGAGAGGTGTTCCAGCCCTCTGATAATTGTTGTGGTCTTCCTCTGAACCTGATCGCAGTCTCACAGTGTACCAGAGGCTGGAAGGGACCTCAAGAGATCATCAGGTCCAACCCCCCTGCAGAGCAGCATCACTCAGGGTAGTCTGCACAGGAATGCATCCAGCTGGGACTGGAAAGTCTCCAGAGAAGGAGACTCCACAATCCCCCATGGCAGCCTGCTCCAGTGCTCTGGCACCCTCACTGTAAAGTTTCTCCTCATGCTAAGGTGAAATCTTCTCTGTTCCAGTTTGAATCCATTGTTCCTTGTCTTATCACTGTGCACCACCCAAAAGAGCCTGGCCCCCTCCCCTTGACACCCACCCCTCACATATTGATAGACATTGATCAGATCCCCTCTCAGTCTTCTCTTCTCCAGACTAAACAGCCCCAGGGCTCTCAGTCTCTCTTCATAGGGGAGATGCTTAAGTTCCTCTCATCATCCTCGTGGCTCTCTGTTGGATTCTCTGCAGCAGGTCTCTGTCTCTCTTGAACTGAGGAGCCCAAAAGATGCTCCAACAGGACGATGTCTTTCTCCTGCTGAGGACTCCATAAAGTACTCCCAGTGGGATACCCACAGCAGGGCCTTCAGGTAAAAACCCTACTCAAAATCAAATTGTCAAGATTGAGAGAGTTGTGGTCAGCAGCCTGTAACCCCAGTTCTGGGTTCATTTATAATTCATCATTTCTCAATGACAAGGCAACTATTCCATCTGAAAACTCACTTGTAACCACTCCTCCAGCTCAACTCATGCCCATTTGAACCAGAACTTGAAGGATGCAGAGATTTCAGATCCAAGAGAGTTTAAAGAACAATGTAATACTGACATTAGGGTTTTCAATGAAGCATTGGCCCAGCCCTGAGGAGTAATATGCTTCCATACCTGCGGCTGAAGTCACCAAGAACATGCAGCACCTTGCCTCAACCACCACCAAGCAATGGGCTGACAACTTTTCAGACTAGCAGCATAAGCAGGTCTCACAAATTGCCAGCTTCTAAGTGCCCATTTCAATAATTATAATCATCTTTCAAGTGTTAAAATGAAGAAGGATGGCTTAGTATTTTGATTAGGATGAAAATAAATGAATTTGTTTTTCTTAACCCAGTAACACTTGCATTCTGAACAAGGATGCTACAGCTGATACAGTCTCTGATGATTCACAGTTTTGCAGTTAAAGAGTGTGAAAGCTTTTCCATCATCTGTTTACCTGTGGTATTGAGAACCAAGAAGCTAAGGGAATATAATGTAAATGGAATAATACTTTTTATTCAAATGGCTTCAGCCAGTTGTCAGCTTCCACTCCTAAATTTCAATTAATAACTCCTAAGGCACTGACAACTCTCCAACACACAGCCATGATTGCTAAGTGTGAAATAGAAGCCACAAGGATGATTTGGAGATTGAGCATCTCCCCTATGAAGAGATACTGAGAGCCCTGGGGCTGTTTAGTCTGGAGAAGACTGAGCAGGGATCTGAGGGGTGGGTGTCAAGTGGAGGGGGCCAGGCTCTTTTGGGTGGTTCACACTGATAAGCCAAGGAACAATGGGTTCAAACTTGAACACAGAAGATTTCACCTCAACATGCAGAGAAACTTCTTTAGAGTGAGGGCGACAGAGCCCTGGAACAGGCTGCCCAGGGGGGTTGTGGAGTCTCCTTCTCTGGAGCCTTTCCAACCCCACCTGGATGCATTCCTGTGCAGACTCCCCTAAGTGATGCTGCTCTGGCAGGGGGGTTGGACCTGATGATCTCTTGAGGTCCCTTCCAACCTCTGATTTACTGTGAGACTGTGACACTGTGATATTTTAGTTTTATTTTGAAGATTTAGAGTGCTTTCAAGATTATTCTTTCCTGCTGATATCTGCAGCATTTGTATAACAAACGCTGCTTTAAATTCTTCACTTCAAAAATAGGACACAAATGGTGTTTGTTTAAAATTATTTATAAAGAGTTGTTCAGCTTTAGAGAGAAAAAAAATAATGTTGAAGGCTTCATGTATAATAAAAATTAAGCTCTATATTGGAAATGAATATTAATGGAAATGAAAAAAATAAAACAACAACAAAACTCAATGCTTGGAGTACTGTAGATAGCATAATTCATTTCTAACTTGATCTGGTATTATAGAAGCCCATAAACAGTAGAATTTGTTTATACTTCTCCTGACATACAAATGAGATGCTTAATGAACCATTCTGCTGAAAGTCAGCAGTACTGTTAATACATCAACCATAGCAGTGTATATTCAATTAAGGACTCATCCTGCACTTTATGGACGTTTGTGGATTCCACCTCTCAGCTGTTCCACACTACTTTTCCTGGTACATATTAAGAAACCACACCAATGAATTTGTATAGGTGGAATTGATGGTTTAAGATGGTTTAAGATGTGCAGACTCCTACCATAATAACTGAGTGGCTGGAGTTTGTCCAGAGAAGGGCAGCAAAGCTGGTGAAAGGTCTAGAGAACAAGTCATGTGAGGAGCAGATGAGGGAACTGCAGCTGATTACTCTGAAGAAGAGGAGGCTGAGGGGAGATCTCATTGCAATCCACTACCAGAAAGGAGGTTGGAGTGAAGTGGGGGTCAGTCTCTTCTCCCTAGAATCAGGTGACAGAACAAGAGGAAATGGCCTGAAATTTTGCCTGGGGAGATTTCGGTTGGAGATTAGGAATCACTTCCTCACTGAAAATGTGGTCAGGCGTTGGAACAGGCTGCCCAGGGAGGTGGTGTCTGAAATCTTTATATTTATCTCCTCTAAATATCACTGTGCCTAGAATGAGTTTAGGACCATAGAGATAAAACACCCTCCAAAGGCTAGAGAGCCCAGGGGGTGAGGATTTTGTTAACCCATCATGCTGCAATCTCTATATAAACAGACATCAGAGTCTCTTTCTCTTTCCTTCCTTCTCCCTGCTCCCAGCTCCTGTTATCCCAGTGGTAGCATGGGTGTGATGGTTTTTTAAGGCTATGCCTTTAATTTCTTTTCACAGAGTTTGATCAGAAAAGTAAAAGAATGTAAATAAATCATGATCGGGTGTAAGAAAGCAAAATAATGATTATTCTAAAGAATTCCATTGGAGGGAGAGAAACGTTTAAGAGTCAGTACTCAAAACAGAGTACAGGCAGTCTGTCTGTCTGCTGTTTCTCTGCTGGGCAGTCTGCATTTCTCTTCTGGCTTTGCTTTTCAAAGATAACACACTGGCATATTGTCCTTGAAAGATAAGTTTAACAACCTCTCTGCTTCTTGGCTTTCCTTCTTCTGCCAGGGGGGTCTGGGGAAGGCAGGGAAGGGGGGAGGCAGGGGGGCAGCTCTCCTGGCTTTGGCCAGGAGGGTTTTGTGCTGTTTCTGTTTATTGTACATATTTGTAAATACTGTATATTTGTATATATTCATTGCATTCCATTGGAGATGGAGTTCTTGCCTGTAAATACAGCTTCATTTCCTTCTGAACTGAGCTAGTCTGGTGGTGTTAGTGTGGGAGGGGAATTTCAGCCCACCACACTACAACAGTGGGGCAGTTTTAGGCTTTCTGCAACCTTAGGCAAGCTAATTTCTAGATGTGCAGCTTTGGCCTACATGGGGGAGCAGTGAGGCCTGAGTGGGGGGACATTCAGGCTTGACCAAGGTGTGGTGAGTCCAGACAGTGGGGGATCAGATTGGCCTGCTCCTGGGACTGCTGAGGCTGAGTTGAGGCAGGGAGAGGTTTTGGAAGGTTTTGGCCTGGTGAGGCTATGTTGGGCTTGATTGGGAAGCAAAGCCTGAACTGATGGCAGAATCACAGAATCACAGAATCAGTCAGGGTTGGAAGGGACCACAAGGATCAGCCAGTTCCAACCCCCCTGCCATGGCCAGGGACACCTCACACTACAGCAGGCTGGCCAGAGCCTCATCCAGCCTGGCTGCAAACACCTCCAGGGATGGAGCCTCAACCACCTCCCTGGACAACCCATTCCAGTCTCTCACCACTCTCATGGGGAAGAACTTCTTCCTCACGCCCAGCCTGAATCTCCCCACTTCCAGCTTTATTCCACTCCCCCTAGTCCTGTCACTACCTGAGATCCTAAAAAGTCCCTCCCCAGCTTTCTTGTAACCCCCTTCAGATACTGGCAGGCCACAAGAAGGTCACCTTGGAGCCTCTTCAGACCAAACAGCCCCAACTCTCTCAGTCTGTCCTCATAGCAGAGGAGCTCCAGCCTCTGATCATCCTGGTGGCCCTTCTCTGGACACCTTCCAGCATGTCCATAGCCCTCTTGTAATAGGGGCTCCAGAACTGGATGCAGAACTCCAGGTGGGGTCTCAGCAGAGCAGAGGGGAAGAATCACCTCCCTTGACCTGTGTGATGGTTTGACAGTGGGGGGGGGGGAATTTCAGCTCACACTGACACAACCTGCTTGGTGTTTGTGTATATATTCCCTCTTCCCTGAATCTCTGTATACATTTGTAAATAACATTCATATTTAACCTCCAGTTCTGGGAGAATTTGCTTTTTCAATTCCTTGCTGGTAAAATACCTTTCTGTTCTTTTGCCTTGGTGTGGTGTGTTGAAAATTCCCCCCCCCCGAGACCAGCTCAGTGGAAGCAAATGAAGCAGCTCATGGTTCAAAACAAGGAGATTGTCAAACAGAGTAGAAGAATTATATCCAAAAATTGTACCCAAATCTCAGCCAATTAGAACAATTCATGAAAGAAATGGCAAACAACATGTAGAAATAGATGACGGAAAAAAAAATATTTTCAGTTTATAAGGTATATAAAATGGGATATTTTGACAATTTATAAGGTTCAGTCCATGGTCAGAACTCTATTTCATTCTTTGGTTTTAAAATAAATCACTTTAAAATAGCCCCAACATTTAAAGTTGCATCAGACCTTTACTGAAAGATCAGCTCAGCTAAACAACCAATATTTGCTGTGATTATCGAATCCCTGTAACTGTGAGCAACATTTAACAAGTTTGCATAATCAATACCTCTCCTCTGAGCAGCCAGACTTATAAAGGCTTTGCCCTGTAGCAAAAGGTCTGAAACATTAAGATAAATCCCTGCAAAGGTGGACACACAAGTGGAAATATTTACCACTCAATAAATGGGATCATACTGCTTTCTGTTGGTGAAGCAGGTTACATGCTGGGTGTAGCCTAAGTCAAGTTGCTCTCCATTTTGAAGCCTTTTATTTCAGTAAAGTCAAATGAGAAAAATCTATTCTGTGCCTCTCTCCATATTAAAGGGCCAGAAAAATGACACTTTTCATGTTAGATATTATGCTTTTCAATCTCCCTTTCCCATCATCTATTCCTAAGTGTTATTCCAAAGGCATTAATTTACAGATCTATAAAACAAAGTACCACCTTTTTTTTTTTTTTTTTTTTAATTCAGGATGTAGCTCACTTGGTTCATATTGATGGGCAACCTTTTAAATATTTCACTATTATAATTTTATGAGGTGTACAGATTTCTTCAGCTTTCAAAACACTGAAATGACTCCTTTCTACCTGCTGTGGTTAGCATGAAATAGACATTATGCCTCTGAGATCTATTAAGTAGAAGAAATCTTTCAAACTTTTCTGAAACAGATGCAATGTTTTGAATTATTGAGGCTGCCAGGGGTATAAGTGTCTTCAATGCAGAGTGGGGCAGAAGCCTGATAACCTGCTTCAGGATGCCAGGCATGGCTAACTGAAGCTCTCATGTTTCTTGAAACTCTGGATCCATGTAAATGTTAAACTGGCATGAGGATTGCCTGGCCATAAAGCTTTCAAAATTGTAGCTCTTTCACTAAGTTTGGGCAAGGGGTTTGTTTCACAGGATCAGATGGAATAACAGAATGTTAGGGGCTGGAAGGGATTATCTAGTCCAATGCCCCTGCAGATTGTTTTCTAATGGAATAGTTTTCAGTACCTGTAAACTGAACTACTTTGCAAGAGTTTGTCTTCTATTACATTTTAATTTAGAAAGGTTTCTCAAAGCCAAAACAAAATTTCAGGATAAAACCAGGGTTAAGTCCTATAAAAAGCAAGAGCATAGCAGTTATCTACTGTATGAATGATACAGATTGAAGCACAATGAAATGTCAACTACTGACAGTCATCCACAAGCATGATTAACTACATCTACCCCTTTGGAAGTCTTATTCTGAAATATAACATCTTTTAACAAGTTTTCACACAGACTCTTTGCTTTTAGACTACTAACAGTAGGAATGAATGAAGTGCAAATCTTTTTCTTTCTTTCTCCTAAGCAGCTGTTTTTTTTCCAGTATTTTATTGTAATTCTTTTATACTGAAGAGATTACAGCTATAAGCTCTGACTCCTCATTAACAATCTAATTATGATATCAATCATTAGCTTACAAAATCAGTTTATTTATATGATTTGCATATTTATGCTCCATTGCTCTTGAGTCCATAACTGGTAGTTGCAGAAGTGAGAGAGAAGTATGACAGTATCACAGTAGATCAGAGGTTGGAAGGGACCTCAAGAAATCATCAGGTCCAACCCCCCTGTCAGAGCAGGATCACTCAGGGTAGTCCACACAGGAATGCATCCAGGTGGGTTTAGAAAGTCTCCAGAGGAGGAGACTCCACAACCCCCCTGGGCAGCCTGTTCCAGTGCTCTGTCATCCTCACTGTAAAGTTTCTCCTCATGTTGAGGTGAAATCTTCTATGTAAGACTAGGTAGGGCTTTGTTTTTGTGTTGTTTTTTTTTTTTTCTTAAATCAATACCTCATAATTTCTTCATTAGCACACAGAAATATGATCCCTTTCCCACAACATAAAACCTGCACAAACAGCTTTTTTATTCTCCATGATGTAATGAATCCCTTGTTGATATGAAATGATCAAAGCACTCAGAGGAGAGCTTTAAACTCCACGATAAAACATTGATTATTGTACTTTAATATTCAATACTATGACCCAAATAAAGCAGTTTTATCTTCTGAATTCAGCCTTAAAGCTTTATAAAAGCTGTATATAAGCTTTTGGAAGGCTTATTGTGTCAACCAATTATCTGCATAACGTTGTGTATTACAACTGCCAATAAAAATTACAGTTCAGGCTGCACTGAAGCATTTCTGTTTAGATTAAGTAGGAAATATAATTAGTCAAATCAATGAGAAGAGTTGTAAGCTATCAAAAAATGCTTAAAAAGCTTGAATTGGTGTTGTCCAGGGATTTTTTTTTCCACATTTTGAGTCTGATTCTAATTTGTGTAATGTGTCAATACAGCTAGGAATTTCATTATAATGCCTATTAACATCAACTTCTGGGCAAACTTCAATAAATGTCTATTATACAGCTACTTCTTCATATTGCAAGCTGTTAATTGTTTGCTTAATTGGTTGCTTTAATTCAAGCACGTTCCTTAAATTCAACACTCAATATTCATTTCTATGGTTTTGTGCCATTCAGCAGTATCTGTTGGATCGGTTCAATCACACAACCATGCCCATGCAAGAGGAAAAAAGTGGGAGGTATTTATTTATTTATTTTTAATGCAGTTGCCCAAAATGTACTTTACACTAAGCAGAGCTCATCCATCATTTTAATTAACAACCAGAGGTGGGCTGAGGTCTCCCAGTGAACTCAACAGCGACTGCTAAGTGTGGTGTCATCTGCTTCAGGGCACACTCAGCTTAATGAGTTTGGTTGCTGAGAAAGCCTCTTGGATATGAAAATAGCTCCCCTTCTTTCTGCACCTGAAGCAGGCCTTTATGAGATGTAGCATTTTGTTTTGTGCACAGATGTGAAAAATGTGTAGTGTTTTGGTTTTAAACTCCGCTTTTGTCACTCTGGATATCTTTATGTTTAGCCTTCAGGGTAATTTCAAAGCTGGGTGTAGTAACTGAGAAATTACACACCATCTGAATGCCATTGTTTTCTAACAGGGTTTGAATGCATATATTTGCCCAAAGATTTAATTACACTTCTTCGCAAATGCAGATCAATTAGACAACTTAAAACCCCTGCTCTTTTGGGAAATAACTGTCAGTTTCTCTTTTTCTTAGAGTGTCATAATCATAGAATCATAGAAACAACAAGGTTGGAAAAGACCTCAGAGATCATCAAGTCCAACCTATCATCCAGCACCTCATGACTAACTAAAACATGACTTCAAGTGCCATGTTCAATCCTTTTTTGAACACCTCCAGAGACAGTGAATTCAATACCTCCCTGGGCAGCACATTCCAATGGCAGATCACGCTATCTGTGAAGAACTTTCTCCTCATCTTGAGTTTAAACTTCCCCTGGCACAACTTGAGATTGTGTCCTCTTGTCCTGGTGCTGGTTGCCTGGGAGAAGAGACCAACCCCCACCTGGCTATAACCTCCTTCTAGGGAGCTGTAGATGGCAATATAGTCACCCCTGAGCCTTCTCTTCTCCAGGCTAAACACCCTCAGCTCCCTCAGCCTCTCCTCATAAGGCTTGTGCTTGAGACCTCTCCCCAGCCTTGTTGCCCTTTTCTGGACACTCAAGTCTCTCAATGTCCTTCTTAAATTGAGGATCCCAGAACTGGAATCAGGACTCAAGGTGTGGCCTAACCAGTGCTGTGTACAGGGCACAGTGACCTCCCTGCTCCTGCTGGCCACACTATTTCTGATGCAGGCCAGGATGCCATTGGCCTTCTTGGCCACCTGGGCACACTGCTGGCTCATGTTCAGCTGCTGTCACCCAGTCCCCCAAGGTCCCTTTCTGCCTGGCTGCTCTCCAGCCACTCTGTCCCCAGCCTGTAGCACTGCATGGGGTTGTTGTGGCCAAAGTGCAGACCTCTGCACTTGGACTTGTTATAATTATACCTGACAGTTTGCTCTACCACTTTTTGCAGTGGCTTACATTTACAGAGTTAAAAAAAAAATGAAACAAAACAAAAGCAAAACCAAAAAACTCAACCCCCCTCAATAAAACCCAACAAACAATCAAGAAACCCAAACCAACCAACTAACAAATCAAACCCCATGCAAATATAAATATATATTTACAAACTCAGTTTACAAATTAATGAGTACAGAATTATAGAACTGAGCAGGAAGGCATCTCAAGAACTCATTGGCCCATCTCTTTGCTTCTATGTGGGAAGAAGTAAAATTATATGCAAATTGTTTTTTGCTAGTTCTGAAAGACTCCAGATCTGATGGAGCAGGTCCAGAGGAGCACTTAGAAAATGATCAGGGATTTGGACCACCTCTGCTACAAAGACAGGTTGAGGGAGCTGGGGATGTTCAGCCTGGAGAAGAGGAGGCTCTGGGGAGACCTAATAATGGCCATCCAGTACCTGAAGGGGCCTACAATAAGGATGGAGAGAGACTGTTTCAAAAGACATGCAGTGATAGGATGAAGGGCAATGGCTTCAAACTAAAGAGTATATTTAGATTGGATGTTAGGAACAGGTTCTGCACCATGAGACCAGTGGAACACTGGAACAGGTTGCCCAGGGAGGTGGTTGAGGCTCCATTCCTGCAGATATTCAAGGTGAGGGTTGACATGGCTATGGGCAACCTGATCTAGTTGCAGATGCCCCTGCTGACTGTAGAGGGGGTTGGACTGGATGACCTTTGGAGTTCCCTTCCAACCCAGACCATTCTATGATTGTATGATTTTCTACAGTGGAGACTTAACACACTTTGAACCTGGTCTACTCTAATATATCATTATTTTTATTATTTCAATATGCAAAACAATCTGCTATCTAAACCTATTAATTATCTATTGTCCTGACATCATTAACATAGGTAAGTGAGAATTACATTCCTCCTTCAAGTAGTATTTTTCATATTTGAATACTCTTAAATCTTTGGTTTTCCTTCGAAGAACCAATCTCAAACTATTTTATCCTCTCACTAGAAAAAATTATCCAGATTTCTGATTATCTCATTTTGCCTCTCTGAACTATTTGCAGTATTGATGTGCAGCATTCTTGATGGGTCCAAACACTCCTCAAAACAGGTTGCTGTACTCCAGCTAAGGTTTTATATAAGATGAGCAAAGCAGAAGGATTGCATAGCATTTCTTGTGAGCTGCACTTCATTTACATATCCCAGCATGATGTACAATGTTCTCCTAAAGAAGCATGACACCACTGATTGATGTGTGCCTTCTAATCTTCTGAGGATTATCCTCAGATCCTTTGATATTGAATTGCTATCAAAACAACTTGTGTAGAACTGCTGCCTCTGTATTCATGCACCTGATATTACAACCCAAAAGTAGAAGCCTGTGGTTGCCATGATGGAGCTGAATCATGCACTTAAAAATCCCTTTTCTTTCTCTTGTTAAAATCATTTTGAATTTGAATACAGATTTCCAATATGCACACTTCTGTTTCATTATTCAAATAGGTACCACTGAAGAGCTTTAAGCAAAAATAAAGCCTCTTCCACTGACAATCTCTCAATAGCATCTTGTGATCAGTTTTGCTCTATGTCTTAGTTTAGAGCTAGACAGATTGTTCTTTTACTTCTTCCAAAGGGGCAAAAGAAAAAAAAAAACTCTCACACAAATTGGATAGAATTGGAAAGTTTAGATGGAAGTGCTATTCACAATGACATACAACAGTATAAAGCATATAAAATACACAAAAATCCATAGTCTAGGCTTAACACAGAAGCTCATTAAGCCAAAGCTTCACACAAACCTCCCTTTAAACCAGGCCAACAGATCCATGCCTTAATGCCCCCCTTACCAAGCTTCTCTAGCTCCCCATACCAAACCAATGTGGTGCAGCAAAAATTGAGCTTGGCAGCTCCGGGTCCCAGTTAGGCTGCTCCAGGACTAACTGGCAGCAGTGCCAAGGCCAACACCTTTCTTCCCCTGTGTATCCCCCTGGGAGGAGAAAAAGAGGGGAAAGGGAAGAAAACTGCGAGTGCAGCCAGTTTTATAGGGATGCAGGATTTAGGGGAAGGAAATACACTTCCTGATCCACCTCCTGGACACTCTGTAGCCTCTGGAGGTCTCTAACATTGTGGTTTCTCAAAGGCACCCCAGCCTCAATCTACCACAATCTAACACTGTGGTGAGCTCATCTACACTGTTATCTGTGAAGCTTAACTATGGAAATAGATGTCAGAAGTCTTACTAAGGTCACAGTAGATGGCATCTATCAACTCTCTACTATATAGAGAAAATGAAACCCTAATCAGCTGCTACTTCATTATATCCTAAAATCTTGCAAATAATTTGATTGCTTGTGACAATATTTTAAGGGAGAAGAAAGGGTGGGGCCGAGCAGGAAGCTGAGATAATTTAGCAATAATTTCCCAATTCCTCTTCTTCTTTTTCCTCTTAAAAAAAATATTATGTGTTTCGTTTTCCAGTCTTCTAACACCTCATTCATTTTTCATGTGCCCTTAAAAATAATGGCCAAGAGTCCTGACATTATTTTAACTGCTTCCTAAAGCAGTTTAAAGTACATATCATCAGGGCCAAAAGATTTGAGCAGATTCATCTTTTCAAAGTATGCTGCAGCTTATTTTTTCTCTGTTTAGCAGCAAGAACTTGTCATTGACATCAGCTCTGCCTGCAGCTGAGCATTTCAGGGAATGCTGATAGAAAGACAAGGCAATTTCCCCCTCTTGATAGACCATTGCCAGCCCTGGCTTGCTTTTTCCTTAAATGTGCTTGCAGAATGATTTTTCAGCACTCTTGCATGTCACTTTCTCCCTGTATTTTCTGTTCTGGGGCTGTTCCTACCTATGTCAATTATGTTTCTTATCTTTCCAAGTTTCTGTTTGACCTAGTTTCCATAGTCTGTACAATCCCTTTCTTGGTTGAGGCCATTTGACCTCTTAATATACTTCCTGTTCTTCCTCTGTAATTGGACAATTTGCATTTATGCCCTTAATATTGGCTCTTTAGGAATGTCCTGGGTGTGTTAAAGTCCATTTTTTTTTGTAGTCTATTATTTTTGTGTTCCTTTTCTTCTTCCTATGGAATGTGGAAATCTATCACTTCCTTCCTACTTGATAACATCAAATCTAAAAGAGCTTCACTTTTGACTTTTTTAGCATGTTCCATTTGGAATTAAAGCATAGTTAATCTGTTAATTAATATTAATTCTTGAAACCAACTTGAAGTTTAACAACTGCAGTCAGATTTATTTAACCAGTCTTTGGCTGTTACCTTATTGAGGTTTAGGTTCTGGTTCAGGTTTTTGTTTTAATCATAGAATCATAGAATCAGTCAGGGTTGGAAGGGACCACAAGGCTCAGCCAGTTCCAACCCCCCTGCCATGGGCAGGGACACCTCACACTACATCAGGCTGGCCAGAGCCTCATCCAGCCTGGCTGCAAACACCTCCAGGGATGGGGCCTCAACCACCTCCCTGGACAACCCATTCCAGGCTCTCACCACTCTCATGGGGAAGAACTTCTTCCTCATGTCCAGCCTGAATCTCCCCACTTCCAGCTTTATTCCATTCCCCCCAGTCCTGTCACTACCTGATAGCCTAAAATGTCCCTCCCCAGCTTTCTTGTACCCCCTTCAGATACTGGAAGGCCACAAGAAGGTCACATTGGAGCCTTCATTTCTCCAGACTGAACAACCCCAACTCTTTCAGTTTGTCCTCACAGGAGAGGTCCTCCAGCCCTCTGATCATCCTGGTGGCCCTTCTCTGGACACTTTCCAGCATGTCCATATCCCTCTTGTAATAGAGGCTCCAGAACTGGATGCAGTGCTCCAGGTGGGGTCTCACCAGAGCTGAGCAGAGGGGGAGAATCACCTCCCTTGCCCTGCTGGCCACGCTTCTCTTGATGCAGCCCAGGCTCTGGTTGGCTTTCTGGGCTGCAAGTGCATCCTGCTGGCTCCTGTTGAGCTTCTTGTCCACCAGCACCCCCAAGTCCCTCTCCTCAGGGCTGCTCTCCAGCCAGTCCCTGCCCAGCTTTTAGTTGTGCTTGGGATTGCCTCGACCCAGCTGCAGGACCCTGCACTTGGTCTTGTTGAACCTCACGAGGTTGGCTTGTGCCCACCTCTCCAGCCTGTCCAGGTCCCTCTGGATGTCATCCCTTCCCTCCAGCCTGTCTACTGCACTACACAGCTTGGTGTCATACTTTACTTCTTGTCTGACTCAGTTTTAGGTTAGTAAGTGCAATGGGATGAAGCTTGAATCATGCTGTGAGCTTAGAAACGTGTTCATGTGCTTGTGCTCCCATGGTCTTTCTGTATAGCTTGTGACAAGTCACTGAACATCCACTTTTCTCTGAACCAAGTGGAAATAGGACTTTATACTTCTGAATCTTCTCTTATAGCATATACACGAATATACCTCCCAACTTTCATAAAATAAATGAGTCTGTCTCATTTATTATTTCAGTTGAAAAGATAAGGATGAGTTTTGACATTCCCCATATGCTCTGCGAATATCTAAAAGCTGTTTTTTCTGCTTGCAAGACATCCGCGTGCTCCGTCTAGCTGCATGAAAGTAAAAATCACAGGCTGGAGGAATTGATAGAGCTTAACAAAAGCAAAACAAGATAAGAATATGGCAAGATGAGAACTGAGTGGCCAGGCTGAATATGTGTTACAACAAAGGTGAATTTCATACCTTCAGCGCTGTCAAAGCATGTTTCCTCTATCTTGTCTCCAGAGAAATATATGCCACTGGTGGAAAAAACACTGCTTTCCATCTTCTGATTAATGTAATGTCATTCAATAACCACACATACCACAGTTATCTTCAAAGAGAAGTGTGGTTTATAATATTTAAGTAGAGGAGCTATGAGAAGGTTACACTTACCCAAGGATGGGCAACCAAGGGCTCATTCTTCAGGGTTTTTTGTTTCTTTTTCCAGATAATGAAGTGATAATGAAAAGCTGTAAGTATTCAGACTTATTCAAAATGCTTCAGTCTCCTCATGAAGATTGAAACCTCTTGGGACAGCCTTTCATAGTAGAATATACAACATTGAAAAGATTTTCTTTAAAATTTTCCTAAGTTGAAATATATCAAAATAGTTCTTAGAATGTCCATATTTTACTGATTTTGTGAAGAGAAGAGGTCTGGGTATTTCTTACATAATATGATCCACAGAACTCTGGAAATTATTTGGAAAACATTTACTTCAGCTTTTAAATTGACAAAAGTATTTTGTCAGTTCTTTTCCTTCCTAGAATTGTCAGGCCTTCTGTTGTTTTGCTGTTTATGAAGAAGAGAGGAGAAAAAAGGGATTGGTAAATGATGGTTCTTTCACCATCTGAAACCTCAGTACCTGACACTGACTGTGTGTGATGAGAGGATGATTCAAGTACTTGGCCCTTGCCCTTTGATTTTCTAAAAGAATGCATTTCTGAGCAAGTCCAGCACAGAACCACAGAGATGATGAAGGGAGTGGAACATCTCCATTACGAGGAAAGGCTGAGGGAGCTGGGCCTCTTTATCTTGGAGAAGAAGAGCCTGAGGAGTGACCTCATTCACCTTTATAAAGACGTGAAGGGCAATGCCAGGAGGAGAGTGCCAGGCTCTGCTCAGTGATGTCCATCGATAGGACAAGGGGCAATGGGTGTAAGCTGGAGCATAGGAGGTTCCACATGAACATAAGGAAAAAGTTTCTTGTTGTGGAGGTAACACAGCACTGGAATAAGCTGCCCAGAGAGGTTATGGAGTCTACTTCTCTAGAGACATTCAAACCCCACCTGGACACATTCTTGTGTGAACTACTCCAAATAGTCCTGCTCTGGCAGGGAGGCTGAACTGGATATTTCAAGGTCCCTTCCAAACCCTAGCATTCTGTGATTCTGTGATGAGACCTGTTCTGGCCTCCCTGCAACCTCCTTTCAGGCAGGGCTGTCATGGTTTGCCCATGAAAATCTTCCCACTTCATTTTGCATCGTTCCTGTTTACTTTCTTCTTTCCACTGTTTGTTCATTTTTGCATTGTGTCATTCAGACTGCAAAAACAGAGTGCTACATTAAAAACATAATTGAAACAGTATTTTGTATATGTTCTAGGTGATTTGGCTGTGTTTTTTTTCCCCCATGCGCTTACCAGAAATCAGCCAACAGGCACTGAAATACCTTTCTGGGAACCACAGCACTTGTAAGGCTCTAATGCTAGAGTCTACAGTTTGTGATTGCTGATTAAAGATTTCCCACCTCTCTGGGAAGTGATGTATTATTATTACCTCCTGTTAAGGAGTAAACAAACTGCCTATTTGTAAGAGGTAGCAGCTGAGCTAATTTGTCTTCCTTGCTCAGAAAGCATCTGCTCGGTTGAGTCCCCTTTCTCACAGACAGCTGTGGAGCAGATTTGAAGTCCAGAGTGCTACCCATGCAGCAGGATTAAAACTCTTATCACTGCCTCTACAACAGTAACTAACATTTTGTGGTTATAAAAGTTTCGACACTATCCAGCTCTTGCTGGATACATGAGTTGCATCTGAAAACAAGCAAGTTCTTACCTACTTGGATCTTCATGTTTTAGAGTGAAAATGCTCTACACTCTCCTATAGTTAACCCCAAGTAATCCAGTCCCATACAGTGCACACAGCCTCCACTTGGTGTGACCTACCAGCACACCCCCTTACTGGCAACTATGTGGGTTCCCTGGTTTGCACAGCCCTCCTGTGAGAGAGACATGAGTGCTCCAGCTCTGTGTGGACTGCTAGGTCCTACTACCTGCTAACACACATGCAGCCAAAGGAGCAGCCTCCCAGTGCCCACACAGCAGCCAAGAGGACAGTGATACCTTGGAGAGTCTATAGTGTACTGAAAACTGGTGGCCTATAGAATACAAAACACAGATACAACACCACCTGCTTTTTACCAAACTGAAACTGGAGGAACCTTGAAGAGCAAACAGAAGCATGAGAGAGACAGCAGCAGCCTAACCTTTCTTTAACTTTTTATCCATGAAAGGCACTTCACTGACAAATTTATAATTCTGTGCTGGTACTACTTTTGGAATTTGCATTAAATGACATTTTGATTATAGTATTCAAATGCATGTGCCCTTAAATCTTTGCCATTTATTTTGTATGCAAAAATCTTCCAGCTAAATGTCCCCATTTCCATTTTGCTATGGATTCCACTGAGACTGTACAGGAAAGGACAGCTAAGTTTCCCTTCTCCTGAAAAATACCTTCTCAGGTAAAAGAAATTCAAATTAAACAATCATATTATGCACCAGCTGTTTGATTCTTAGCTCTAAATTACAGTGTTGGATAAATAAGATGTTTTCCTTTTGATAAAATGGTACTATTATTATTAGTTTTTTTGGTTTAAATCTATCTTTGTTTCCAATTATCCAGGAAAACTCTAGGTTGACATACTCCACACAAAGCAAGTGTGTATGTGCTTATTATGTAAATTCTTTGCCCATGCCTTTGAGCCATAACCTTTTGAAACCACTGGGAGTTTCGACCCAAACAATTAGATATGTTCAGTGAAGGAAATAAAATTACTAATGATATTAAAACAGCAACAGGGATGTGACCTGAGGAAGTTCTCAAGTCAGAATGTGCTTGCATCTGCACAAATGGGACTTGGGAAACTATTACTATTCAATTGCTCTGTCCCCTTTTCCCTCAGGCATCTACCACTGACCACTGTCAGTGATAAAAAAACTCAGAATGATCACCAGTGTGAGCAGAATTAAGCAAGCATTTGCATTAAGCCTCACTAAGATGTTTTTTTTTTCTTTAAGCTGGATGGAGCGTATTTCATTTCCACTAAAACTGCTCTTTGCATTTAAAAAACAAGCTCAGATCACAATACCTGAGCTTACATTTCTGGTGGGTTGAAAATTCCACCCCCAGCATTAAATTTACCAGACCAGCTCAGTTGGAAGCAAATGGAAGCTGTATTTACAAGCAAAACTATAATCTACAATGGAATGCAATGGATATGTACAAAATATACAATATTTACAGGCATTTATAGTTAATAAACAGCACAAGGACCCCCCTGGACAAAGACCTGCCTCCCTGCCTCCTCCCCTACCCCCCTGTACACAAGGGACAAGAGACAGAAGCAGAGAAGTTAATAGCAATCAAAACAATGCAGCCAAGGTCAAGCAGAAGCAAGTTAGCATCTGCCACAGTGAAGAGGAGAGAAGAGAGGGAAATTGTTTTTGGTACAACTAGCTTAAGTCCCTTACCCCTCCAATGAGATTATTTAGAATTATCTTTATTTTCCTTTTTACCCCCAATAGTGATTTATTTACATTTTACCACTTTCTGTTCAAGACCTGTGGAAAATTTTAAAGGCATAGCCTAAAACTACCACAGACTAAAACTACCACAGCATTTGGTCAAATGTTTTGCATCTGCAGTCGGCTGGCAGAGCCTTCAGTCACATTCTTCAGTCACCCACACATTTTCCTGGATGTTCAGTGTAGCAAATGAAAGTGAAACGCAGAGCAGAACTATGTTTGCCAAAGTCACAGTCAGCCCAAGGGGCACAGAAGAGGAAAATGAAGATTTAGAAGCATATCCAGCATGCCTATTAACTTATAACATTTTTTTTCCCCTCAATTGGATATAAAAGCAGCGTTTCAAAAACACACACTGAATATTGTATTTAAAAATCAAATCAAATTGCTTGGCAAGAAAATGTTACCTTGAGCATAGAATATTAAAGGATTAGCTGCTGTAAAGTTCTGAGAGATTTCCAGCTGCTAGAAACCAAAGCAGCACAGAATGCAAACACACATTTGAAAAATGAGAAAACTATTGTCTTAGTCATCTGCCTAAACTCTGGAGTAGACCCAGATTAGACTCTCTGCTATCTTTCAAAGCCAAGTTCAACACATGATTTAGACATGCCCACTCCCTGGAGATGTTCAAGGGCCAGGCTGGATGAGGCCTTGAGCAACCAAATCGGGCACCTCAATACAAGAGAGACGTGGAGGTGCTGGAGTGAGTGCAGAGCAGGGCAATGAAGCTGTGAAGGACCTGGAGAATAAATCTTGTGAAGAGTGACTGAAGGAGTTGGGGATGGTTAGTTTGGAGAAGAGGAGGCTGAGGGAAGACCTCATTGCTCTCCACAACTACTTGAAAGGAGGTTGTGGAGAGGTTGGTGCTGGTCTCTTCTCCCAGGTAAGTAGTGATAGAACAAGAGGGAATGGCCTCAAGCTGTGACTGGGTAGGTTTAGACTGGACATTAGGAAAAATGTGTTCATGGCAAGAGTGGTCAGGCATTGGAATGTGCTGCCCAGGGAGGTAGCTGAGTCCCCAAGCCTGGATGTGTTTCAAGGTGGTTTGGATGTGGTGCTTGGGAATATGGTTTAGGGGTGAGTCTTGTAGAGCAGGGTTCTGGGTTGGACTTGGTGATCCTGAGGGTCTTTTCCAACCTGAACATTTCTGTAATTCTGTGAAATCTAGTTCAGAGGCATCGCTGCCCATGGCAGGGAAGTCGGACGAGAGGATCTCTAAGGGTCCCTTCCGACCTGAGCTATTCTGCGCATCTACGATTCTGTGCTGACGTGGTCCTCTGAGTTGTGCAGAGTCACACCTCTCTGCCTTCTCACAGCTCGGAAAGGGAGGCCTGAGTTTACCTTGGGTGTACCACATAAAGTTTGTAGTACGAAATACCTGAAAAAAAGGTACTACAACCAATAGTGTAGAAGTACAAAGAAAGAAAGATCTCTAGAGGTCCTTTCCAACCCCTAACCTTCTGTGACGGTGAGAGACCTCGAACACAAGCCCTATGAGGAGAGGCTGAAGGAGCTGGGATTGGTTAGACTGGAGAAGAGGAGGCTCAGGGCTGACCTCATTGCTCTCTGCAACTACCTGAAGGGAGATTATAGCCAGGTGGGGCTTGGTCTCTTCTCCCAGGCAACCAGCACCAGAACAAGAGGACACAGTCTCAAGCTGCGCCAGGGGAGGTTTAGGCTGGAGGTGAGGAGAAAGTTCTTCATTGAGAGAGTTGTTAGACATTGGAATGTGCTGCCCAGGAGGTGGTGAAGTCCCCATCCCTGGAGGTGTTCAAGAGGGGATTGGACATGGCACTTGGTGACATGGTTTAGTGGTCATGAGGTCTTGGGTGACAGGTTGGACTTTGATGATCCTTGAGGTCTTTTCTAACCTCATTGATTCTGTGATTCTGTGGGATCAGCATGATAAAATTAATAATAGAATCACAGAATAGAATCATAGAATCAAGAAGGCTGGAAGAGACCTCAAAGATCATCGAGTCCAACATGTCACCCAAGACCTCATGACTATCTAAACCATGGCACCAAGTGCCACGTCCAATCCCCTCTTGAACACCTTCAGGGATGGTGACTCCACCACCTCCCTGGGCAGCACATCCCAATGGCCAACCACTCTCTCTGTGAAGAACTTTCTCCTCCCATCCAGCCTAAACCTCCCCTGGCACAGCTTGAGACTGTGTCCTCTTGTTCTGGTGCTGGTTGCCTGGGAGAAGAGACCAACCCCCTCCTGGCTACAACCTCC
This sequence comes from Indicator indicator, assembly GCF_027791375.1. Classification (NCBI taxonomy): domain Eukaryota; kingdom Metazoa; phylum Chordata; class Aves; order Piciformes; family Indicatoridae; genus Indicator; species Indicator indicator. The sequence goes on from NC_072015.1 coordinate 3,584,244, forward strand.
CTTAAGGTAGCTGTAGAGAGCAATGAGGTCTCCCCTGAGCCTCCTCTTCTCCAGGCTAAACACCCCCAGCTCCCTCAGCCTCTCCTCATAGTTGTGTGCTTTGGCAGGATGGAGTAAAATAAAATACCCAACAGCTGGGGATGAGTGGTGACTCTCACATCAATGAAATAAATTCAGATTTTTGTTCTGTCTTTTAGTTTTATAGGAAAGAAATAGCTCAAGACTGCATCACTGTACTCCATTCAACCTTGGAAGTGCTCAAATGAAGCAGCAAAGTTTATTTTAGCAATGAAATAAAAAGCTTCTCCTCTTTTAACTTTATAGGGAATAAACAGTTCAACACTCCACCACTATATTCTACACAACCTTGGAAGTGCTCAGATGAAGCAGTGAAGTTTATTTTAGCAATGAAATAAAAAGGTTTTCTTTTGTCTTTTAATTTTATAGGGAATAAATAGCTCAACACTGCACCACTGTATTCCATACAACCTTGGAAGTGCTCAGATGAAGCAATGAAGTTTATTTTAGCAATAACTTTGGAAAACATTAAGATAAACCTTTCAGTACTAACCACTGTTTTTCAAGATTTTATCACACCTTTTACTGTATTATTTTAAGTAGAGGTAATTTGGAGCTATTTATTCGTTTAAAAGAAAAGAAAACCTGGAAAATAGTGATTGACTTTGATATGGTTTTAGGTTCAGCAGGCAACTGAACTCCACTTCCCTCACTCTTCCAACCCACTCACCCTCGCAGCAGGATATGGAGGAGAGTCAGGAAAAGAAAAGGATTTAAAATAAAAGGTAAAAGAAGAAATAGTCAGAAAAGGTAAAGCCTTGTGGATTGTTGAGATAAGGACAATTTAATACAATAACACAGAGAGAGAAGAAGAAGTGATAACAATCATACTGATGAAGGAATGCATACAGAAAGTGATGCACAAAGCAACTCTTCCCCTGCCCAAGCCGTGCCTGCTTCCCCTGCCCAACATGTGCCTGCTTCCCCTGCCCAACATGTGCCTGCTTCCCTTGCCCAACATGTGCCTGCTTCCCCTGCCCAACATGTGCCTGCTTCCCTTGCCCAACATGTGCCTGCTTCCCCTGCCCAACATGTGCCTGCTTCCCCTGCCCAAGCCGTGCCTGCTTCCCCTGCCCAAGCTGTGCCTGCTTCCCCTGCCCAACATGTGCCTGCTTCCCCTGCCCAAGCTGTGCCTGCTTCCCCTGCCCAGCTCCCCCTTATATACTAAGCATGATGTCAGTATGGTATCAAAAATCCCCTTGGCTGGTTGGGTTAAGTTGGCTCTCCTGGCTGTGCCCCTCCCAGCTTCTTGTCAAAATTCACACCTATCCTAGCTGAACCCATCACACTTTTTATTGCCAGCATTCAATTTAGCATGCTTTGTTTGCTTAAAAGAAAAAGAAGATAATCTCCAAAGAGAAGTAGTGGATTGCCCTATCACTGGACAGTTTTAAGACATAGCTTGACAGGGGTGCTGGGCTATCTCATTTCAACTCTTCCATTCTCTAGAAAAGTTGGAGCAGATCAAACTTGAGGTCCCTTCCAACCTGGCATTCTGTGACTCTGTGAAGCAGTGTTAAATATGAGCACTCATTCTTCAAGCAGACAGATCCCATAGGCTTAGTACAGATGACTCATATATATATATATATATATATATAAGTTATCAAAAGAGTTAACATTGGAAGATTTCTTTTTTTTTCCTAAATTTAAGAGCCAAAATAGAAAGCCAGCTTTCCTCTTACGTATGTAATTGGAAACCCCATTATAGGCACACTGGAATTTATTCTGATGACTGACAGTCATGAAATTCTAAGTGACACTCTGAGAACTCTGTCATTTATTTTCCCACCGTCCTGCTGCATTTAACTAACTGTCCTTCAATCTTCTCCAGAGGAACACATTCAGCCATTAGCTAATGTATCATTCTTGACACCTATTCACCTTCAGCAGTGCATTAAAGAAAAGAAAAAAAAGAGACAATAAATCTAAAGCACGGTCAAGGGGCAGGGCTATCTGCTGCACAATAAAATCCTCTCATGCCAACAGCATGGAGTTCAGGTAAGGGTGAAAAGCATGAAGTTCATGTAAGGGTGAAAGCTGTGCAATGCTTCTAAGTATTTACTCCCTTTCAAGCTGTAATGTTAAGTCATATCAAGGTTTATCCTTATGTTAAGGGCAGTGCTGCACTACATTATGAGTCCATACATCATTACACACTCCACAGCTTCTGAAAGCACATCCAATATTCCTTTGGAGTAGACTCTACTCTTCACTCAGCCAGCAAAAAATGTCTTTATTGTCACCACCTGCTTTAAATATAATTAAGCTTCACGGTCTTGTAGTAAGTGCTTAAATTTCCTTCATTTTACAAGTATTTTCTGCTTATCCTACTTTAATATGCTAAGTACATTACACATTTAGTGTATCTGCTGAGAATGTTAAGCATGCAGGTACAAGATGGCTAAGTCACAGGAATAATATCATTGTATGGAAATGTTTGCTTTATCCACTTACTGTGCTTCATCAGACATGTGCTGTGTGGTAGCACTTCACGAGGCAAAAGTCAGTCACAAATAAAGCTCTGACAAATTTAAGAGAGACATTGAGACATTAAGAGGATGCAGGAAATTATTCTCTCCCTCTTCTCTGTTCTCATCAGACCCCACCTGGAGCACAGCATCCAGTTCTGGTGCCCCCAGCATAAGTACTTGAAGAAGTACTTTTGTAGGGTACTTGAAATACTACTTTTGTAGTAGTACGTTGTACTACTTTTTGTAGTACATAAGTACTTTTGGTCTACAAGAAAGCTGGAGAGGGACTATTTACAAGGGCTTGTAGTGATAGGACAAGAGGGAATGGATTGAAGCTGGAAGAGGGGAAAATCAGACTGGATATTAGGAAGAAATTCTTTACAGTGGGGGTAGAGAGACTCTGGAACAGGTTTCCAAGAGAGGTCGTGGATGATCCCTTCCTGGAGGTGTCCAAGGCCAGGTTGAATGGGGCTTGGAGCAACCTGGTCTAGTGGAAGGTGTCCCTGCCCATGGCAGGGGGTTGGAACTAGATGATCTTTGAGGTCCCTTTCAACCCAAACCATTCTATAAATCTATGAATCTCTGAATGTGCAGCAAAACTTCTATTGTTCTTAAGCAACACATTAAAATTAAGCTTGAGTTGGTGCTGTGGCATCTTCAGACCATCTTCCAGTTCCAAGTCCTGTGTTCTCTGTTGCTGCTAGCACACTTCCTATGTAATAAATGACAGTCATGGATTCCCCTTTGGTGAATCTCTCTCTGCCAGAAAGGGTCTTTTGTTGTTGTTGTTGTTGTTTTTTGCCTATGGAACATTTTGACTGCCTGTCAAAATAAGACCTAGCCAGGCAGTCTGTTTCTGCCAAAATCTGGAGGCACTTAGGTATCACAGATCATTAGTGAGTCACAAAAATATGTCCTCATTTTCTGTATATTTTTTTTTACACCTGAATTAGCTGGATAAAACCACAGAGTAAAGGCTGATGTTGCTTCATGGTGTTTTGGTGGAAAATTGCAAGCATTCTCCCAACAAATTTTCCCAGAATTTATTCTTGTAGAGAAGGAGTAACAGCAAAATAGTCAGTAACAGCAGAGGTTTTCCTTGTCTAGGATGGCAGAGAACGTTGCCTATAAACCTGACTACTGTAGCCAAACAGTATGTCCCATCAGGATGTCCCATCACAGAAGCACTTTGGTTCAATTCCCACTCCTCCCAATCTGTGATCTGTTTTACCACTACAGACAATTGCTATTGGGCTCATTTTGGATAAAGAAAGGTGTTCACAGCATTATAGAGTTACTGGGGTTGGAATAGACCTCTGAGATCATCAAGTCCAACCTATGACCTAACACCACCACATGGCACTAAGTTGCTAATCTAAATGTCTCTAACTGAGGTGACTCAATATGTGTAGAACTGCTGAAAAATATTCACAGAATCAACCAGGTAGGAAAAGACCTCAGAGGTCATCAAGCCCAACCTATCACCTTACAACTTCTGACAACTAAACCATGGCCCCAGGTGTCACAGACAATCTTTTTTTTTGAACACTTCCAGGGATGGTGACTCCACCACCTCCCTGGGCAGCACATTCCAATGACCAGTTACTCTAAGTGCCACATCCAATCTCTCCTTAAACACCTACTGTTGGAGTATCATGAGTCAAATTTTCTTTTTCTGTGCTTCCAGCAATAAGAATAATTTGTGCTCAACACAGATAAGCATATTATCAGGAAGATCCTCTAATCCCTAAAATACTTCTTGATTTCAAAGGTTATTTGATTTTAAAGATGAGAATTAACTATTGGAATGGGCTGTCCAGGGAGGTGGTGGGGTCAACGTCTCTGGAGAAGCCTGGATCAGGCACTTAGGATCATGGTCTAGTTGATTAGTTAGGGTTGGGTGATCTCTTGGACTTGATGATTTTGGAGGTCTCTTCCAAGCTGGTTGATTCTGTGGTTCTGTATACTTCAAATTTGTATCTGGTGGCACACGAGGAAATAAGCCTCAGAGAGACCAGTGGCAGTTTGTGCTGACTCAGTGAAATGAAAATGAGCTTCAGTAATATTACTCCATGTCAGCCTTACATGGGTGTTGCATTTTGTGATGCACAGTCATTTTGCACCCACAGATGAGATGTATGAGATGCAAATATATGAGAGGTAAAACTAACCCAAATTTGAATGTGAAACTAAAATTGCAGTGGTTTTGCAGAATCACAGAATGGTAGAGGTTGGAATGGACCTGTGGAGACCAGAGAGTCCAACCTCAGGTTTTAGTGTTTTCTCTTGAATGTGTGCTTAAGGGAAGAATATTTTTATATTTCAAATGTATCACTAGTAGTTGAGGCCATGTGGGCATATATCCATGTCCTAAATCAAAGCAAGGAAAGAGTAAAGAATAGGTAGGGCAGCTTAGTAACCCTTGGAGTCCCTTGTTTATAGGTTATTTTACAGGTAGGATCACTGAATCATAGACTATGATAGAGGGACCTGGCAGTCCTGGTGGATAACAAGTTATCCATGGGACAGCAATGTGCCCTTGGGGCCAAGAAGGCCAATGGGATCCTGGGGTGTATTAAGAGGAGTGTGTCCAGCAGACCCAGGGAGGTTCTTCTCCTCCTCTACTCTTCCCTGGTGAGACCTCATCTTGAGTATTGTGTTCAGTTTTGGGCTCCCCAGTTTAGGAGGGACAGGGACCTGTGGGAGAGGGTCCAGCAGAGGGCTGTGAGGATGATTGGGGAACTGGAGCACTTCCTGATGAGGAGAGGCTGAGGGACCTGAGGCTTTTTAGTCTGGAAAAGAGAAGACTGAGAGGGGATTTAATAAATGTCTGAGGGCTGGGGGTCAGGAAGGAGGGGACAGGCTCTGCTCACTTGCTCCCTGTGATAGGACAAGGAGCAATGGATGTAAGCTGCTGCACAGGAGGTTCCACCTCAACAGAAGGGGGAACTTCTTTACTGTAAGGGTGACAGAGCACTGGAACAGGCTGCCCAGAGAGGTTGTGGAGTCTCCTTCTCTGGAGACTTTCAAGGGCCACCTGGATGCCTTCGTCTGTGACCTGAGCTAGATTGTATGGTCCTGCTCTGGCAGGAGGGTTGGGACTCAATGAATTATTTGGGTCCCTTCTAACCCCTGACATCTTGTGATCCTGTGATTAGGGGTTGGAAGGGACCTCTAGAGATCATCAAGTCCAAACCCCTGACCACACATGCTGGTTTGACTTTTCTCCTGCCCTGAGGTTTGGTGCAAAAATACCGTTACAGAAAACTACACCTTTGTACTCAATCATCTTTACACTGAAGACTGAGATCTGAACAGAAAACTTCTCATATCATCTGCTCTGGTAAGCAGTGCAGCACCAAATGAGAGACAGTTAGAAAGAGAAACGAGCTAGATTGGTCCTGGTGCAGAATCTATCATGAGAATGTGTTTGGTGGTGATTATGTTGCATAATGAAGCTAATTTTCTCAGTTTTGTACCTTCCAGTCTGACTCAGCTCTCAGTACAGGTGCGTCACTGATCTGATGATTTGACAGACAGCTTTTCCTGGTGCACTGTGTAATTCATTTGGAAAAAAAAAAAAAACAAAACAAAAAAAAAAACCAACAAAACAATCCTAAATTTGGTGGGGGGAAGTACCTCTAAAATGGTTTTACAATTCTAATCCTAGACTCATAGAATCATTTAGGTTGAGATCATTATGTCCAACCATAGCCCAACTACTGTGACCACTCAACCATGTCCTGAATCACCACATCTAGAGGCTTCCTGAACACCTTCAGGGATGGTGACTCCACCACCTCCCTGGGCGGCCTCTTCCAACACCTCACCACTCTCTGGGTAAAGAAGTTTTTCCTTATGTCCAATCTAAACTTCCCCTGGCACAACTTAAACCCATTTCCTCTTATCCTATTGCTAATTACTTGGGAGAAGAGACCAACACCAGCATTATTCCAACCTCCTTTCAGGTAGTTGTAGAGAGCAATAAGAGTTCCCCTTAGCCTTCTCTTCTCCAGACTTAACCCCAGCTCCATCAGCTGCTCCTCATATGCTGCCCTCCAAACCCCTCTCCATCCTCATTGCTCTTCTCTGGACCCTGGAATGGGTTGTCCAGGGAGGTGGTTGAGGCCCCATCCCTGGAGATGTTTGCAGCCAGGCTGGATGAGGCTGTGGCCAGCCTGCTGTAGTGTGAGGTGTCCCTGCCCATGGCAGGGGGGTTGGAACTGGATGATCCTTGTGGTCCCCGACAACCCTGACTGATTCTATGTTTCATTTAAAGAGCAGACAGATATTATTTTACTCCCAAAGGAAGTAAAATAAAGAGGCTCTCACTGAATTGGAGAAAAAGACACAATTATATTCAAAAATATAGAGGAAAATACAGAACACACAGACCCTTAACACCTAATACATCCACAGGATACATGAGAACCCCCAAAAACCTTCCCCCAACCAGACTAAACCACAAACCCCACTGCTTCTTTTCTTCTCCCCCCACACTGCCTCCCTTCCATTAGGCCTAAACTGGACAAAATTGCCCAGGACAAGTTAGTCAGGCTTCTGCAGGACACAGACCTACTCTCCCTTGTTACCAGATAAGGACTCCCTCCAGAGAGCTGAAAGGAGAGACAACAAATCATACAGCCTGCTTATGAAGAAAGAGCAGAATTATGGCATAGAATAAACAATTTACACTTTTCTGGACCACCCTTGTACCCTTCTGGTCCTCCTGGAGGACTCAGCTCCATGGTTTCAAAGGCACCAGCCTCAAATCATAACATGGAGCTCAAGGTTATTCCTATACTGTGACACCCAGAGCTGAACCCTGTCCTCAAGCTCACCAGGGCTGAGTACAGGGACACAATAACCTCCCTAATGTTAGAGGTGAGGCTCATCCAAATTTAACAAGGCATAGTGTCATGCCAAAATTGACAAGCCATTTAGCTTATTGTCTCATTAACTAGTATGAATTACATCTAGTGGTAGTTCAGTCAGAGTGAGTATTTAGTGTAACTGGTGATCCAGGGCACATTGATCAACTGAGAAACACTTTGATGCTCTTTGCTTGGTAAATTGCAATAAACAAACAACATTCCCCCTTGTTATTTATCTACCTTCAAACTTTAATGAATATTTCTAGTGCTAATTGCCTCTTTTCTATATTTAGAAGGAACAGGCACATATGGAGATAATAGCACAATGTGATATTTATGAGGTGCCAGTTCCTTTATAAATATAGAAATTGAGTAATTAGCACTAGAAATATTCATTGAAATTTCAATGCACACTTTGGGATTTGAAATTATATTGAGCTAAAGTTGATGATCCTTGTCAGAAATTAGTATTTGGGGATTTGGAATTTAACTCACTAGAGGTATGCCTTCAACTAATGAATAATTTAAGTATAAAATAACTCTGGATGTAGCAAGCACATCTGGTGAAAGGAGAGGCATCAAAAGTCAATTACAGCTTTTTGACACTGTGGGATTTTTGTTATCACAGTTTAAATGCTTTGTTGACATAGAATGCTTTTGAGCTGTTCCCAGTATCACACAGTATATCAGGGGTTGGAAGGGACCTCAAGAGATCAGCAGGTCCAACCCCCCTGCCAGAGCAGCATCACTTAGGGTAGTCTGCACAGGAATGCATCCAGGTGGGGTTGGAAAGGCTCCAGAGAAGGAGACTCCACAACCCCCTGGGCAGCCTGTTCCAGGGCTCTGTCACCCTCACTCTAAAGAAGTTTCTCCTCATGTTGAAGTGAAATCTTCTCTGTTCAAGTTTGAAATCATTGTTCCTTGGTTTATCCCTGTGAACCACCCAAAAGAGCCTGGCCCCCTCCCCTTGACACCCACCCCTCACATATTGATAGACATTGATCAGATCCCCTCTCAGTCTTCTCTTCTCCAGACTAAACAGCCCCAGGGCTCTCAGTCTCTCCTCACAGGGGAGATACTCAAGTCCCCAAATCATCCTTGTGGCTCTCCCTTGGATTCTCTCCATCAGGTCTCTGTCTCTCTTGAACTGGGGAGTCTCAAACTGGACACAGGATTGCAGCTGTGGTCTCAGCAGGGCAGAGTAGAGAGGCAGAAGAACTTCCCTACCCCTGCTGGACACCTTTCTTGATGCGTCCCAGGATCCCATTGGCTCTCTTGACCACAAGAGAACATTGCTGTTCCATGCAGAACCTGCTGTCCACCAGCAAGCTCTTTAAAACCACTAATAATCTTATAAATAATATGTACTATTATGAATAATAATAATACTGAAATAAAGTTGTTTATGAAGATCTAAAATTGGTTTAAAAAACACCAGCAAACCCTAAGCTTCTAAAACTCAGTAGCAATAGCTTCCTTTTGACTGAAGTGGTTGAAAATGAGGAAATACAGAATGCCTGTATAATACCCATAGATTTTGGCACAAAGCATAGACCACAACAAGCCCTCTAGATGCTTCCTTTTGGTGTTGACCTACTAATGTGGATCCAGTGAAGAACCATGATGATACTGAAAGAAACTGAGCATCTGATACGTTAGAAAAGGGAAGAGAGCTTGGGACTGTTTAGCCTCAAGAAGAAAAAGTTTGAGGGCATCTCATTAACAATGCGTTTATGTTAGTCAGGGAGGGGAGCAGAGAAAACAGATAGACTCTTCTTAGTAATGCCTAGTGAAAGAGCAAGAGGTGATGGACACAAAGTGAAATACAGAAAATTCCCTCTAAACATATGAAATTTTTTTTTAAATTATGAGAGTGATCACATGCTGGAAGAAGGTTGTCCAGAGAAGTTTGGAGATTCCATACTTGGAGATGTCAAAACCAGAACAGAGCACTGTCTTGAGCAATCCACTCCCTAGTCAGCTCTGCTTTGAGCAGGAAGGTTGCCCTAGGTGAGCTCCAGAGGTGGCTGCCAAGCTCAGCAACCACTCTGTGACTGCAGAATCTCAAGGGAAGGATTTTTATCAAGCCATCCAGTTTACAGAAGATGCCTCTATGAAAAGTGAAGTTGTTATAGGTAGGAGCATGCAATCAACAAACACCTTCAGCTAACCACAGGTGTGGTTTTCTGAAGGAGGTGGAGGTCTTTCAGATGTTTTAAGCTGGTTCTTAATGTATCACACACCCTATGAGAACAGATTGCTTGACAGATTTCTCTTTTTTTGGTGCTCTAGGTACTAGCATAGCTTCTCCAAGTGGATGTGACTCTGACTATTATTTTCATAACATCCATTATTCCAGTGCAGTTACCTGCCCTTATCTATTGAAGTAATTTATTTTAAAGGCCATGAGAGAAGACTGGTTGGAGTTTGAGTTATGAAAAATAATTACAACCATCAATGTAAGAATATATTGTTTTTTTAAATGCAAAAATATTTACATTGCAAAGAAATCACAGTTAAGAACATAAATTAATCACTTCTTCAGTTGGTTCCTTAACTAAGCAAAAGCTCAATAAATCATAATGTGATTATTTATGCTAAGTAGCTCGGGTTTTATATGAAGCTCATTAAGAGATTCCTTATCTAAGTTAAATGTTTGGGAGCTTTACTTTCATTAAATATTATCTACATTTAGACAAACAAATTCATACATAAATTCCCATTAATCAGTTTTAAATAAATTGGAATAAAACCCACTAAACAATCTGAATGAGCAAATGCTTTTAATATATTATACAGTACTTTCCACTGATTAATATTGCTGTCCTTAAATGCTAATGGATTAATAAGCTTTCCAACTAAATGCATCTGACTACTGAATAAGTAAAACCAAATTAATTGAAGCTTTGAAGGCTCTTGGTTGTTAAAACTGGACCTGGACAACTGTGAGGACAGGCTGAGGGAGCTGGGGGTGTTCAACCTGGAGAAGTAAAGTCTCCAGGGAGACCTAATAGCAGCCTCCCAGCACCTGAAGGGGGCCTACAGGAATTGTAGAATCATAGAATTGTTAAGGTTGGAAGGGACCTCAAGGATCACCTAGTTCCAACTCCCATGCCACGGACAGGGACACCTCCCACTAGACCAGGTTGAGAGAGACTGCTTACAAAGGCCTGTGGGGATAGAACGAGGGGCAACGGCTTCAAACTAGAGAAAAGCAGATTTAGATTGGATGTTAGGGACAGGTTCTGCACCATGAGGGTAGCAGAACACTGCAACAGGTTGCCCAGGAAGGTGGTTGGGGTCCCATCCCTGGAGATATTCAAGGTGAGGCTTCAACAGGGCTCTGGGTGACCTGATCTAGTTGAGGTTGCCCCTCCTGACTGCAGAGGGGGTTGGACTGGATGACCTTTGGAGTTGAGAGAATCACAGAATCAACAAGATTGGAAAAGACCTCAAGGATCATCAAAGTCCAACCTGTCACCCAAGACCTCATGACTACTAAACCATGTCACCAGGTGTCACATCCAATGCCCTCTTGAACACCTCCAGGGATGGTGACTCCACCTCCTCCCTGGGCAGCACATTCCAATGGGCAAACTCTTTCTGTGAAGAACTTTCTCCTCCCATCCAGCCTAAACCTCCTCTGACACAGCTTGAGACTGTGTCCTCTTGTTCTGTCACTGGTTGCCTGGGAGAAGAGACCAAACCCCTCCTGGCTACAACCTCCCTTCAGGTAGTTGTAGACAGCAATGAGGTCTCCCCTGAGCCTCCTCTTCTCCAGGCTAAACACCCCCAGCTCCCTCAGCCTCTCCTCATAGGGTTTGTGTTTGAGGCCTCTCCCCAGCCTCGTTGCCCTTCTCTGGACACATTCAGAGAGTTCCTTTCCAATCCAGACCATTCTATGATTCTAACCAAGGTGATATTCTAATTAAGGTCACATCAACAGCCTGTAGTTCAAGCATGACACTGTAGGACCTAAGCTGTGGGTTCAGACCATCCCTTGAACCATATACTTCTAACATAACATGGAAAACTTCCCTACCAGAAGAACATTCCCTACCAGACCTCAATTGCAGCAATTCTGACTGCAGCTGAAAGCAGCAGCACATGTTCTCACAATGAAGACCTCCAAAGCTGACAGGTTTAAATGCCATTTCACAGTTAGCTTTCATGTTTACAGCCCTTCCATATTAATTGAGGCTGTGGCAGTGGCGTTCCCCGGCAGATGGGAAGTCCACTTCCTCAGTGAATTAATGCTGTGGCATCCTGCACTGCTTCCTGATTTCACAGCTACAAGAAAAGAGCTCATCTACACATAATTAAAGTGAACACAGGGAGACATGACAGGGCTTCAAGCTGCACTGAAATTCCTCAGCTGCAGTCTGTGACAAAGTCTAATGCAATCAGAAGAGGTCACGGAATTCTCTGACACCTCTGCTAGAGTATGCTGTTGAACAGCTCCCACAGACATTTGTTAGGGATTTTTAAGAAGTAAAACATTATTTGAAATTCCTCCTATGGTTTTAGAAAATAATGACATCAAAATACACCAAGAGTATAAAAAGATCTTGTGCAAAATAGATACATTTACAGAACATAGAAGATTTTAAGGAAGTTTTTAAGGCTGGGCTGGATGTGGCTCTGAGTAACCTGATCTAAGCTGGAAGTGGGGAGATTCAGGCTCACCTAAGGAAGAAGTTCTTCCCCATGAGAGTGGTGAGAGCCTGGAATGGGTTGCCCAAGGAGGTGGTTGAGGCCTCATCTCTGGAGGTGTTTAAGGCCAGGGTGGATCTAGTGTGAAGTGTCCCTTCTCATAGCAGGGGGGTTGGAACTGGACGATCCTTGAGGTGCCTTCCAACCCTAACAATTCTGTGAACACTGTTTTCCAAACAATGGAAAAAATAGCAAGTGCCAGAACTATATTGTCACAGATAATCATTTAATACTTGCTCTATGCAATAGAGACTCCCAAATCAGCTGCTTCGTTTCATCAGGCTGTTGCTTCTCCTATGTGAAACTAAATCAAACCACAGAATTTTCAGAGTTGGAAGGGACCTCAAAGATCATCCAGTTCCAAGCCCCCCTTCCAAGGGCAGGGACACCTCACACTAGGTCAGGTTGCTCAGAGCCACATCCAGCCTAACCTTAAAAACATCCAGGGATGAGGCTTCTACCACCTCCTTGGGCAATCTGTTCCAGAGTGTCACCATTCTTATGGGAAGAACTTCTTCCTAACATCTAATCTAAATCTCTCCTCTTCTAGCTTGGATCCATTCCCCCTGGTCCTATCACTATCTGACACCCTAAAAAGTCCCTCCTCAGCTTTCTTGTAACCCCCTTAAGTTACTGGAAGGCCACTAGAAGGTCTCCTTGGAGCCTTCTCCTCTCCAGACTGAACAGTCCCAACTCTCTCAGTCTGTCCTCATAGGAGAGGAGCTCCAGCCCTCTGATCATCCTCATGGCCCTTCTCTGGACATATTCCATCATGTCCAGATCTTTCTCGTAATGGGGGCTCCAGCACTGGACTCAGTACTCCAGGTGAGGTCTCACCAGAGCAAAGCATTTGACAGTCAACATCAGAAAACTACAGGAGGAAATTAATACTTCCTTACTGAGAGCTGAGTCTGAACAATGTGGGCTAATGCAGGAGTGAAAACTGAGCAAGGAGAAAACAGCTCCTTGGTGTTCCTACATACAAGGGGCTGCTTCTACATACACTGCCTGTCCTGCACTGTCAGCCAGAACCAGCAGAAACTTGCAATTTAGTGTGACAGTTGTGCTTCATGTGCAAGCTGTAATTGGATTATTAATTGGGAAAAATCATCTCCCGGTTTAGATGCCAGACTTTTAAACATTGGTATTAGTTATTAGGGTATTTTTAGTAAGAAATTTATTTTATAAAATCTTGGCATAAAGACTTCTGACAGGACTTAGTCACCTGAGGAAACAGGGTAGGTGATCAAGAGGCTCACAGTTTACATGAATAGTGTAGCACATGGAAACTGGAAGTATCTTCCAATAAGTATCACACCACTTCTGGTATCAAGCAAACACCAAGGCTCTGAAGTCAGCACTTCTTAGGCCTTCTTCAGTACCCTTTTATTTCACCTATCCTTGGCTCTAGTCCCATCTACCTCTCAGTTTTTCCCTTCCAGCTTCTCATTCCCATTGCTATTCCACTCACTCTCAGCTCCCAGATTGTACTAGATGGGAGCCATGTAGCACCAAAAATAGAAATCTTAGCACTTCATTCCTTTTCCCTGGCTCTCATTTCCACACCCACTATGTCTTCTGCTGGGCTAAAATGAAGGATGTTTTCAGCAAGTTAATGGACTGGAGAGTAGGAAGAGTCTGTGAAAATTAGCAGATGATGATGGAAGTAGTGTGAGGTGATTTTTTTTCACCAACAGCTCCAATTTATGCCCATTTAAAAACGACTCCTTGCCTTTGTAAAGTCCTAGTATTTCTCCCACCAGTGCCAATCTCTCTCCCAAACCCATTTTCCTGAGCCATCTCACTCTCTGTCTTCTTACTCACCTCTGTGGCTTCAAGTGCCTCTCCTCTCTCAGCTCTAATCACCCTGTTTCCCCTTCTCCTTTTAGAGCTTTTTTGAGAAGGCCAGCAGGGAGAAAGCAAAGCTGCCTCTGCCCTAGCTGCTGTAGCAAAACCTATCACCTTCATTTCTGTCATGAGAACAGAGCCATCACCAGCCACTAGCTTGTTTCCTAGAAATCCTGCTTGCATCTTCAGTCCAAACTTCTGAACAATGCAGATGGAAACCTCATAATATCTTCCCATAGGCTGGCATAATAAATAAATCAATGATACTGCCTTCTCATAGATTCATAGAATAGTTTGTGTTGGAAGGGACCATAAAGATCATTTAGTTTCAACCCCCTCCTGCCATGGGCAGGGACACAAAAATAGGAAAATAGGAAAGATGTCAAAGTTGACACCAGATGACTACATTTTACATCCTTGTTTCTAGGAATAAAAGCTTTCCATACCTGCAAGAATAATTTCTGAGCAGAGCCTCTCACTTATCTAATAAGAAATCAAGCAAGGTCACCTTATGCAAACAACTCCATGCCAAACATGTTAAGTATGGCAAGCATATAAAAAAGATAAATTGAAAAAAATAATAGTCACAGTGGTATTTGGGGCAATTTTAGGTATTACAGACAGCTATTCCTAAAAACAAAGAGCAAAACCCCTCCATATTTACATAACAATCACAGAACTGTGGAATTCAATACTTTATGGCAACTCATTTTACCTTTTTTTTTTTAATGCCAATCTCAAAGTCTCAGCCCACTCCCACCCCAGTGAGTTTCCTGATATCAGGGCTCTTGGTCTGCAATGGACTGCTTGGACATATTTTTCCATCAGGCTGTATGCTGGAGAAAGCTCAGAGAAAAAAGAACTTTCATCCCCTCTTGACAAATGAGTTAAAGCCTTTTGTCAGGACCATATAATGAGACCACATAGTCTTAAGTTCTGTCTGGGAAATAGTCAGCCTTCCATCAAGCTTTATGAAAAGCTTAATTCACTAAAAAAATAAATAAGAAATAAAAGGGGCATGATCCCGATCAATGAACAGGCTAAGCCCACCAAGGAGGGCAGGAAATCTCTGCCACCATGAAAGTCTCCAGTTCTGGCCACTACTGAAAAGTATTTCAACATGTAATGAAATTGTTCCTAGCGAGTTGAGAGACATAGGAAAAAAAATAATTAGGTCATGTTGTCTAGCTGCACAAAGCAAGCTGAGAAATTTCAGTGGTGAAAGCTCTCTAATAGGTATCAGGAGATATCTGCACAGCCTAGAGCAGCTGGAGCTCAGGGGATTTCCTCTTCTGTTAATAAAAATTTGCATTTCTTCCACCTACCTCTTCTTGAAACAGAAGCTATTGAAAACTCAAAATACACACCCACTGGTCAGACCTATTTCAAGGTCATACAATATATTCTACTCTCCAGAAACACAAGGAAAGCAGCTTCTGATGTGTTTTGCACAAGGAAGCAGCTTTAATCTTCATGTTTAGCAAATGAAAAGCAGTCAGCACACTGGAAGGCTTAAGGTAACTCCCAATTTCTTGTTTGAGCTAAAAGAAAAACAAATCACTACCACACACAAGACTGCCTGCAGTAGAAATTGATTCTCACCTACAGAGCCAAGGCTTGCTAAGAGATCCTCAGAGGGATTCACCTCACCTGAATCAAGACAAAATTAATGAAGCAGACATCTCCTGCCATATCTGGCATATCACCCCAACAGGAATCACTCTGTCTCAACATTTTCACTGAAATTAATTTAATTAACTCATCCATTAATAATGAATGATCTACAAGCTTGAAAAGAACCACAGATAATTGGGTTTGACTAGAATTTTCCAGTAAGCTGCCACAGAAATGGAGATTTTCACTCCAGGGCAGATTGATGATATTAAAACAATATTAGCTGGGGTGTGCATAGTCTGCTGGAGTTCATAAACATCTTAGGCATTCAAAAACAAGGTAGAAAAATATCTGTTTGTTCTTCCAGGCATGAAAATGGGAACTGATATTATAATGCACCTATTGGGTCATTAAATCATAACTTCCAGCTCAGCTTTTCACAGACTGAGGGTTTATGGATTTGTGTTAGATCCACTACAAATGATCAGAAACGAAGTAGCTCTAATGATAACCAAATCAAAGAGCTAAATCTCTTGCTTGATCTAAGATTAATCCCAGGAGCTCAAAAGAGAGGTTCACAGTCTCACAGTACATCAGAGGTTGGAAGGGACCTCAAGAGATCATCAGGTCCAACCCCCCTGCCAGAGCAGGATCACTTAGGGTAGTCCACACAGGAATGCATCCAGGTGGGTTTGGAAAGCCTCCAGAGAAGGAGACACAGTTAACAGAAAAAAAGTCTTTTAAAGAATATATATGAGTAAATCTGAAAGGAAGATTAACAATCAAATTTGTATCACTCTTGTACTAATAGCTACAACATTTATGACTAATTTTTTTTCATAAGAGATATGTCAACAACCTCATTCTGTACCAAAACAACAAGCTAATAACACTTTAAACATGAAAAGCAATATATTAATTACTAATTTACTGCTAATTCAGCTCTCTCTAAGCTTCACATTACTAGTGTCAAGATAATTTACTCTTCATTGTTAAAGCCTATTCTGAGCATTGCCAGGCATTGATTGAATTTTGCCTCTTTCAGGAATTCTCCTGAAGTTGACTAATTAAGACTGTCTTTGCATCTGACTACCATTAATTGTTGTGACAGATTGTGATGAGCCTGTACCACACTGAGAACATTATTTAATCCTAAGATCCCCACTTTGAGCTTCATTCTGAAAACATATTTACATGCAAACAATAAAGATTTATGATGTGTGCTTATTGTTGACAATCCATTCCACACTATTCACTGGGAAAATGTCAACCAATCCTAGTACCTGAGAAGAGGGACTTGGAGGTTCTGGTAGACAAGAAGCTCAACAGGAGCCAGCAGGATGCACTTGCAGCCCAGAAAGCCAACCAGAGCCTGGGCTGCATCAGAAGCGTGGCCAGCAGGGCAAGGGAGGTGATTCTCCCCCTCTGCTCAGCTCTGCTGAGACCCCACCTGGAGTACTGCATCCAGTTCTGGAGCCTCTGTTACAGAGGGATAAGGACATGCTGGAAAGTGTCCAGAGAAGGGCCACCAGGATGAGCAGAGGGCTGGAGCTCCTCTCCTATGAGGACAGACTGAGAGAGTTGGGGCTGTTCAGTCTGGAGAAGAGAAGGCTCCAAGGTGCCCTTCTTGTGGCCTTCCAGGATCTGAAGGGGGCTACAAGAAAGCTGGGGAGAGACTTTTTAGGCTATCAGGTAGTGACAGGATGGGGGGGAATGGAATAAAGCTGGAAGTGGGGAGATTCAGGCTGGACGTGAGGAAGAAGTTCTTCCCCATGAGAGTGGTGAGAGCCTGGAATGGCTTGTCCAGGGAGGTGGTTGAGGCTCCATCCCTGGAGGTGTTTGCAGCCAGGCTGGATGAGGCTGTGGCCAGCCTGATGTAGTGTGAGGTGTCCCTGCCCATGGCAGGGGGGTTGGAACTGGCTGAGCCTTGTGGTCCCTTCCAACCCTGACTGATCCTATGATTCTATATTCTATGATTCTATGATCCTATGATCTTGTGATTCTATGATTCTGTGATTCTGTGATTCTATGATTCTCTGCTTCTCTGCTTCTATGATTCTATGATCCTATGATTCTATGATTCTATTCTAGCTCAGCAATTTTTCTTGGTTGCAAACCCAGCCAGATGGCACCGTGGATGCTTTGCCTTCTTCAAATCCTGAAAAAAAATAACAGGAATAAACTCAAATCATCCAGGGCATGGAGAAGATAGGACACAGCTCTTGAAAGGGAAGATATAAAAAAATCATATAAAAACAGAACACTGCTGATTGCTGTCACGGGTTGTTTAACAAGAGCTCAAGGATTTCATCCAAGGCAGGTGAGTTCTCCAGAGAAACACTATCAATGTTTTCTGAAAACATTAATTATGTAACACAGCAAATGACCACACAACAGATACACAAAATGAAATACAATACTACAGATTTAACAGAAAGAAAGGAGGGGTTCTTAAAACCATAAAGTCATAATTCCTTTCTTGAGTCTTACACAAGTTTCAGAGGTTAACATGCAAAACTTTAATGGTATCATCTCTCCTTCCAGTAAAAACCTTGGAAAGAATGTCAGGAATATTCTGTCTGTCAATGCCACACTTTTATTTTCACCTCACTAAAATAAAGCATTTTCCTATTAAATGAACAATAGATGTCTCTAAAATTTGCATGTCTGTTGGAAGATTAGATCAAATATTTAGTTTATTCTGAAATCAGGCTGTTTAGAGTAGTCTGACTTCTTTTTTTTTTTTTGTTCTTTTTTCTTTTTTGTTTTTTCTTTTTTCTTTTTTTCTTTTTTTCTTTTTGTTGTTTTTTGTTTGGTTGGTTGGTTGGGGTTTTTTTTTGTCTGTGATTAGTTCAAGATTTTTCAGTCAAAAAAGATGCTCCTTTTCCAGTTTCTTAGTCATTGTTTCCTTTCATTCTTCTTTCCTGAATATCTTTTTAGGTCCCATTTTAAAGAAAATGTTTCATTTAGCATCGCTGAAGTACTGAGGAGAAGGACTTGGAGTGCTGGGTGAGGAGAAGCTCAACATGAGCTGGCACTGTGTGCTAACATCCCAGAAGCCAACCATGTCCTGGACTGATCCCCAGCAGCCTGAGCAACAGGTGGAGGGAGGGGATTCTGCCCCTCTGCTCTGCTGAGACCCCACCTGCAGTGCTGGAGGCAGCTCTGGAGTCCTCAGCACAGACAGGGACCTGTTGGAGGGGGGGCCAGAGGAGGCCACTTGAATGGTGGGAGGGCTGGAAGCCCTCTGCTGTGAGGTCAAGCTGAGAGAGTTGGGGTTGTGCAGCCTGGAGAAGAGAAGACTCTGGGGAAACATTAGGGCAGCCCTTCTGTGTTTGAAAGGGGCTACAGGAGAGCTGAAGAGGGACTTTTGACAAAGGCATGGAGTGACAGGAAGAGGGCTGATGGCTTCAGCTGGGTTTAGATCAGACATCAGGAAGAAATTCTTCCCCATGAGGGTGGTGAAGCACTGGAACAGGTTGCCCAGTGAGGTTGTGGAGGCTCCAAGCCTGGCAAAGTTGAAAGTCAGGATGGGTGATACCTTGAGCCACCTGGTGTAGTGGATGCTGTCCCTGCCCAGGGCAAGGGGGTTGGAACCAGATGATCTTAAAGGTCCCTTCCAACCCAAATCATGCTGCTGCTGCTATTACTCTGTTCTACAAAGCATCCAAAACCAAGTCAAAGGTCTACAAAAGTCTGTTAACTGCTTGGCTCCTTATTTGTTTTTTGGGGTTAAAAATCATCTTTCAGGTCTACATTTTTATAGCATCTTGTGCAATAGAGGTTTGGTTCACAGCTTGGCTGCTGGCTGATAGAGTAGAAGGCTGCATCATACAGAGCAGTGAGTATGAGACTTCTGTCTGAAGTGAAATGTTGAGAACATTGGATAAGAGCTAGGAAGGGTCAGTCAGTTGGCTGCCTCTCAGGAGACAAAAGTGAAATGAGTGAGTGATGAAAAGTGACTTTTGTTAAGTTCCTTGCTTTCTACCATGTAACCTCAGGAGTTGAGAAGTCTGTAGTATCCACAAGGTGCGGATATGTTGGTGATATGGTGGGGAAAGTGGTGATGAATTGCTGGAGAGACAAGGGAAAGTCAGAGACTTTTGTGTTCTGGAAGCTGCTGAATGCCTCATCCTGAGAAAAGGCATTGCTCTGTGTTGAATCTGACAATATATCCCAAGTCCCAGTGATGGACAGGATGATTAGTTGCCAGTCCAAGGCAGGCACCTTAGAACCACCTGAAATTACAATGCTTTCCTTCCAGTCTGAATGAAGGTGAGGAATATTCCAATCAAATTGGACAGAAGCTCAGCTGAAACTCAACTACATTTTCAGACAGACATAAAAGGAACATAGGATCACAGAATTACAGGATGTTAGGGGTTGTAAGGCATCTCTAGAGATCTTTGAGTCCAACCCTCTTGAGGACCATAGAATCTAGCCCAGGTCGCACAGGAATGCATCCAGATGGGTCTTGAAAGTCTCCAAGAAGGAGACTCCACAGCCTCTCTGGGCAGCCTGTGTGTTTTGTATATATTCGTTGCATTCCATTGTAGACTGCAGATTTTGCTTGCAAATACAGCCTCATTTGCTTCTGAACTGAGCTAGTCTGGGAAATTTCAACCCACCACACTACAACAATGTCCAAGGTATGACTCTGTGGAAGCTGAGGGTGGACCTGCCTTGCTTTCACTCAAGCCAATGTGACCAAAGCAGCTGTGTTATAGGAAAGTGAAACTTTTGCTTATTGCTTGCATTAAAAAAAATCCTTCAAAAGGGAAAGAAAGGAGAATATGCTTTGTTCATAATTCATAATGCTGCCAAGTAGTAGAATTATTAGGATCTTAAATTTTTATGACATTTGCAAAAGGACATTATCAAAATACTTAGGAAACCTGACTTTATTGTATTTCACAAACTCAACTTCCATTTGGACTTGAGTAATAATTACCATTTTTACTGGCATTGAGCTACTGGAATTATGTATCAGATGAAGTAATTTCAAAAGTTCAGCAGCAGTCAAAATTCTAATTTAAACTTTAGGAAAGTATTAAAGCTGGGATCATGTGCAAAACAGTGGAGCAGCATGCCTAAAGCATCAGCCTGTTGCCTGAATTAAACCTGTCACCCATTGCACTGCAGGTGCAGGTGCAATGGCCCCAGGACAGTATTTACATGCTAAAAGGTCCTAACTTATCCATTTGTGAGTTTTTAAATCCACAGTAATGCAGCAAGGCTGCAGCTAGGCTCTCTCATTGAAAAATCAGTCATTTTTCACTGAACAACATTCTCTCCTAGTCCCCTGCCTTATTTTTCCCTCTTTAATTACTTGGCATAATTTTGGACAAATTTCTATTTCTTTCTTTCTAGGGGCACAAAGATTGTTTCAGTTGTTGGGGAGATTTTCTCAATTTCAAAGACTTTATCTGGAGGAAAAACCTTTGGAGGTTTTGGATCACCTTTTAATGATTCTGTAAGACAAATTTTGCTGGGACTTTGTATGCCTGAGGACACAAACACAAGGGAAGTGCTCAAAAACTCTTTACCTCCCATTTCTGTTGATAGAAGTTAGTAGGTCCTGTTCATAGGATTTCTCTACAAGTCTACACATAGTTCCAAATTATCTAAAGGGAGCAGGCTTCATGGGGACTAAAGAGCTTAGTGATTTGCAGAAGATCCACAGGTACAACTCACCTCTCAGATCTGGCTTGGCAGTGATTTAGCCAAAGTTTAAAAGAAAAGTCTACTGACAAAAATAAGTTTAAAAGAAAAGTCTACTGGTGTCCCCCAGGGATCAGGACTGGGTCCAGTTCCGTTCAATATCTTCATCAATTACCTGGCTGAAGGCATTGAGAGTACCCTCAGCAAGGTCCTGATGATACAAAACTGGGGGGGGTGGCTGACACCCCTCAGGCTGTGCTGCATCCAGCATGACCTGGACAGGCTGAGAGCTGCCTGCAGGCAAACCTCATGGAGTTTAATAAGGACAAGTGCAGGGTCCTGCAGCTGGGGAGAAATAACAACAGGCACCAGGACAGGTTAGAGGCTGCCCTTCTGGGAAGCAGCTCCACACAGAAAGACCTTGGAGTGCTGGTGGGCAGCAAGTTCTGCATGGAACAGCAATGTGCTCTGGTGGCCAAGAGAGCCAATGGGATCCTGGGATGGATCAAGAAAGCTGTGTCCAGCAGGGCTAGGGAAGTTCTTCTACCTCTCTCCTCTGCCCTGCTGAGACCACAGCTGCAATCCTGTGTCCAGTTTGGGGCTCCCCAGTTCAAGAAAGACAGAGACCTGCTGGAGAGAATCCAAGGGAGAGCCACGAGGAGGATTTGGGGACTTGAGCATCTCCCCTGTGAAGAGAGACTGAGAGCCCTGGGGGTGTTTAGTCTGGAGAAGAGAAGACTGAGAGGGATCTGATCAATGTCTATCAATATGTGAGGGGTGGGTGTCAAGGGGAGGGGGCCAGGCTCTTTTGGATGGTTCACATTGATAAGCCAAGGAACAATGGGTTCAAAGTTGAACATAGAAGATTTCACCTCCACATGAGGAGAAACTTCTCTACAGTGAGGGTGACAGAGCCCTGGAGCAGGCTGCCCAGGGGGGTTGTGGAGTCTCCTTCTCTGGAAACTTTCCAACCCCACCTGGATGCATTCCTGTGCACAGTCTCACAGCTCACAGTATATCAGATGCTTGGCAGAAGGTGGACCTCAAGAGATCATCAGGTCCACCCTTCTGCCAGAGCATCTGATCACTGTAGGGTGAGTCTGCACAGGAATGCATCCAGCTGGGGTTGGAAAGGCTTCAGAGAAGGAGACTCCACAACCCCCTGGGCAGCCTGCTCCAGGGCTCTGTCACTCTCACTGTAAAGAAGTTTCTCCTCATGTTGAGGTGAAATCTTCTATGTTCAAGTTTGAAGCTATTGTTCCTTGGCTTATCACTGTGAACCACCCAAAAGAGCCTAGTCCTCAGGCCAGAACTGGACACAGTACTCCAGGTGGGGTCTCCCCAGAGCGGAGTAGAGGAGGAGAACACTATGTCAAGTTCTGGGCTCTCCAGTTCAAGAGGGACAGGTAACTACTAGAGAGAGTTATAGAGGATGATTAATGGACTGGAACATTTCTCTTATGAGGAAAGACTGAGGAACCTGGGGCTGTTTAGCCTGGAGAGGAGAAAGCTAAGAGGGGATCTTATCAACATCTACAAATATCTGAAGGGTGGAGAATGAAGCCAGTCTCTTTTCAATGGTAGGGTGAGGGGCAATGGGCATAAACTCAGTCACAGGAAATTCCATCTCATCGTCAGGAAAAACTTCTTCACTGTGAGTGTGACAGAGCCCTGGAGCAGGCTGCCCAAAGAGGTTGTGCATTGTTCTCTAGAGATCCTCAAAACCTGCTTGGATGTGTTCCTGTGTGATCTGCTCTAGGTGATCCTGCTCTGCAGAGGGGTTGGATACAATGATCTCCAGAGGTCCCTTTCAACCCTTAGCATTCTATGGTTTCTAGGATGCTTCTTTTGCAACACAGTCTCTGATATCCTTATGCCTGTGCTTCTGCAGCAGCCCATGGAACAGAATTACTTTGAGCTGAAGTGATGTGGAAAAAAATCTTCTCTTTTACCATTTTTAAAAAAATCTAATCAGAAGCTTTCCTGTTACTAGAAAACAAAACAAAACAAAAAAACCCAACAAAATAAAACAAAACAACCCCACACAACCCTTTTGAACTTTATGAAGAACCAAGGGATCTGATTCCTTCAGATATACAGCAAGGCTCTCACCACCTGTGACAGAGCAGAGCAGACACTGGACTGATCTGGACTTTTTTAAGCTATGATTTTCATCAGACTTGAAACATCTTCATACTGTCAGCTGCTCAGTGAAAATCCTTTCAGGTTTCTCTGAACACCAAAAGAAAATGAAGCAGCTGCAACTAAAGAGTTGGTTGGCCCTGGAGGAAATAGTAGGCACTGGAGTGCCAAGAATCTAAGCCTATTTCTTTGGAATGATCATCTGGACTTAGAAAAAGGTCATTGCACCAAAAATGTTTCTGAGTATTTCTGAGCTCTCCCACACTGCCTTTTTGCTGAAATGCTGTTAGGCAGCAAATTTCACACTGAAGCTTTAAAACAGAGAGAAAAGTCAGATTTTTTTTTTTTTTTAATCAGTATGGAGGGATTATTTTTATTTCCTTTTTTTTTTTTTTTTTTTTTTTTTGCCTATGACAGCATAGGATACTGACAAAACCAGATCAGATTTCACTTAAGAGGATCAAGTTCCAGTTGCATATACCTAAGCTGTGTGTTAGAATCAAATAGCCATGTCATTTTTACTGTACATTTTTAGCGTACAAAACGTGATGCTGTTGTAACAAAAAGAAGACTAAACTATACTTGACAGGCAAGTGGCTTCTGCACTCCAACAGTTTCCTGGAAGGATTGTTTCTTTTCAGTATGTTCAGCAATGTGCTCTTATGACCATCCTGGGGGGTATTAGGAGGGGTGAGGTTAGTAAGCAGAGGGAGGTTCTCCCCTCCCCTCTACTCTGTCCTGGTGAGGCTACATATGGAATATTGTGTCCAGTTCTGGGCCCCTCAGTTGAAGAAGGACCTCAGGGAACTGACTGAAAGAGTCCAGCACAGAGTCACAAAAATTATTAAGGGAGTGGAAGATCTTCCTTACAAGAAGAGACTGAGGGAACTGAGGGCTCTGTAGCTTGGAGGAGAGGAGGCTGAGA
The DNA here is from genome assembly GCF_027791375.1 of Indicator indicator. NCBI lineage: Eukaryota > Metazoa > Chordata > Aves > Piciformes > Indicatoridae > Indicator > Indicator indicator. The sequence goes on from NC_072015.1 coordinate 3,608,573, forward strand.
GGTGACCTCATTCATGTTGATAAAGATGTAAAGGGTGAGTGCCAAGAGGATGGAGTCAGCTTCTGCTGGGTAATGCCCAATGACAGCACAAGGGGAAATGGGTGGAATTTGAAGCATAGGAAGTTCCATGGAAACAGGAGGAAGAATTTTTTTCACTGTGAGGATGACAGAAGACTGAGACAAGATGTCCAGGGTGGTTGTGGAGTCTCCCTCTCTGGAGATATTCAAAGCTCACCTGGATGTGTTCCTGTGTGATCTGGTCTAGGTGATCCTGCTTTGGCAGGGGGGGTGGACTGGATGAGCTTTTGAGGTCCTTTCCAACCCCTACCATTCTGTGATTCTGTGATTTTAACTATTTCAATGATGAGTTCAATTTCTAATGCACTGAGGTAGTGCAAAACCTGGAGAGGATTCCTGTTCTCCACTGGAGCATTTCATAAATTCATTTGACTAAGATTAAAAATGAAATAACATCTTATAAGCCTAGTAAATTTAATCAAGACTACACTTTAAGAATGAAAACACTTGCACTGTCAAGTTATGAAAGAAATTAGAACATCTGAAAGATGTAATTGAAGATGCCATATAGCTGCTTTTTGAAGGGAGGAAATGAAGCCAGTTAAAACTCAGCTATATTGCACAGCAACAAGCAGTACCCACACTCTGCAACCTTCTCGGTCTTTTCTGCACAAGATTTGCCCTGCAAACATATTTTAACTTCTTCTTAAATTCCTGTTGTATCTATATCGACTCATCTTAATGCAGACACAGTGAAGAAAGGATACAAATATATTGCATGCAGGCTGCCCAGAGAGGGTACAGAGTTTCCCTCTCTGGAGATATTCAAACCCCACCTGGATGCATTCCTGTGTGATCTGGTCTAGGTGTCCCTGCTCTGGCAGGGGGGTTGGACTGGATGATCTTTCAAGGTCCCTTCCAACCCCTAACATTCTGTGGTTCTGTGATTCATACATTGAGCTCTCGGTTTTAAATAGGGAAGGAAGAAAAATAGATCCCCTGAAAGGTCACCTGCTCCATTTTTCTCTCCCATGGCAAAACATCTTGCACATCTGCCATGCCACAAAGAAAAAGTGCTTGTGGTTCAATAACTGTATTTAAAATCAAAAAGGAGACACCATACCAAGAATTAGAAGAGAAGTTTAGTATTTATCACAGAATCACAGAATGGTAGGGGTTGGAAGGGACCTCTGGAGATCATCCAGTCCAACCACTCTGCCAAAGCAGGTCCACCTAGGGCAGAATGTTGGATATTATCTCACAATATTGACTTTTTTTTTTTTTTAATTAGTGGTTATAATCCACCAGAATTCTAAAAGAAGTCCTCAAATAACTCATATGTGAAGGGGTTATAGAACCCCTGGGAATGTGTGTCAGTATTTCAGTATCTCTGAGTACTCTCTAATATTAGAGAAGGACTGTGACCTGAAGTCATAATAAAATGACTGTATCAGGCCATAGAGGGAAAAAAAAAAAACATATTTGCGATCACACTGACTGGCAGGGTTGCTGCCTTTTAGTAGTTTGGCTGCCTCTATCACCCCTGTCAGTGTTGTTCAGTGCTCTTGGGTTGGTTTTATTTTTTCATTTGCTTATTCTAAGGCAGTCAGAAAGCAAACCTAGCACAAAAGTGGTTCTTATTCTCTCTTTAGAGGAATATAACTCCTTTGAATTCAGAAGGGACTGTCCCCAATATAGACTAGAGAGAGAGAAATTAAAAAGAAGCCAAAAAAGAAGCAGGCTTGATTGACTGTTGTGAACACTGTTAAACATTTAAGCCTGACATGGAATAAAATTACTGAAGCTCAGTTTCCTTTCACTGAGTCATCAGAAACTGCCACTGGTCTCACTGAGGCTTATTTGCTGGTGTGCCACCAGACACAAATTCGAAGCATACAGAATCACAGAATCAACCAGGCTGGAAGAGACCTCCAGGATCAAGTCCAACCCATCACCCAACCCTAACTGATCAACTAGAGCATGGCACTAAGTGCCTCATCCAGGCTTTTCTTGCACACCTCCAGAGGCATTGAACCCACCACCTCCCTGGGTGGTCCATTCCAAAGGGCAATCTCTCTTTCTGGGAAGAACTTCTCTCTAAGATCAAGCCTAAACTTCCCCCTGCACAGCTTGAGACTGTGTCTTCTTGTTCTGTTGAGAGACTAATCCTCACCTGGATGCACCTCCCTTCAGGTAGTTGTAGACAGCAATAAGGTCTCCCCTGAGACATTAGTGAAGGAAAAACATCAATTATTGCTTTTAATATGACAACTAGAAACACACACAGGTTTCAAGATAAGTATGTTCACAAGAAAATTAATTATGTGGATTTTATTTTCCAGTTTTTCTAATGGTGGCAAACAGACTTTTCATTACCACTGCAGTGGGAAGCAACATTTAAAGCAACAGGTCTGACATTACACAAGAGAATCCTTTCCTTGCAAGCACTTTGGCAGCAGGAGATTTCTTATCAATCTCAAAGGTGCAGTTTAAAGTGACAGGTTTAATTGTTTCTAAATGCAGTGCTGACCTTCTTGGCTAAGTCTTTATCTCAGAACTGAAGAGAAAATTGTGGACTCTCTATGCCCAGGATCTGAGACTGTCTTTTTTGAAGTGGCTAAATCATAGAATCACAGATTCATAGATTCATAGATTCATGGATTCATAGATTCATAGATGATTCATAGATCCATAGCTTCATAGAATGGATTCAGTTGGAAAGGACTTTAAAGATCATCCAGTTCCAACTCTACTGCCATGGGCATGGATGCTCTCCACTAGACCAGGTTGCTCAAGGCCATCATGAGAGCATCCCTGACACTCTTCCAGTGTGTCACCACTCTAAAGAATTTCTTTCTAATATCTGGTCTAAATCTACCCTCTTCAAGCTTCAATTCATTTCCTTTCATCCTATCACTACAAGCCCATGTGCAAGGTCCCTCCTCACCTCTCCTCTAGACCCTTTTAAGTACTGGAAGCTATACATTCTCCACTACAAGCTCTCCTCAGAGCATTCTCTTCCCCAGGCTGAACAGCCTCAACTCCTGAGGCCTGTCTCCAGCCCTCTGATCCTACTCATGGCCTCCTCTGGACCTGCTCCAGCAGTCATCACAGAATCACAGAACCTTAGGGGTTGGAAGGGACCTCAAAAGGTATCCAGTCCAACCCCCCTGCCAGAGCAGGATTACCTAGGGCAGCTCACACAAGAACATGTCCAGGCAGGTTTTAAATGTCTCCAGAGACTTATCTCCAGAGAGCAGACACTATTGGGACACAGAAGAGTGTTCAGCAAAGCCTAGGATATTCAATACCTCCTCCTTCTTTCAATCCCTTCTCCTTCTTTCAATCCCTTCTCCTTCTTTCAATCCCTTCTCCTTCTTTCAAACACCTCTCAGACAAACTGAGGAAATGCAACCCCACAGGCAGCATAAGGCTTGAGAAGCACCCTCATGATGCATCCCAGACTGTGGAAAACAACATCTTAAAGATGCTTGCCGTGAGAGATAATCAAAAGCAGCCAATGATGGAACTTTTTCAGGATGTTTATGGATGAGTGCAAACTAAAGATTAAACGCCTGTTCAAAAAAACCCCAAAAAATTAAAAAAAAAAAAAAAAAGAAAAAAGAAAAAAGTAATTTATTTTGCAAATATTATTTTCTAGGGATGTAACTGCTACTATTTTCCAAGCCACACTTTTGATTGGCATGGCAGTGACATTTACAGTAGCAGAAGAGGGTCCATGGCTTGATATCTCTCTATATATTTACAATATCAAACAAAACTAATTGTAACTAAGGATGAGGAGAAGGCTGAGATTCTAAATACCTTCTTTGCCTCCATTTTCAACAGTAAGGCAGAAGGACTTCAGGATAACTGGCCTCCTGAGCTGGTTGATGGGGTCAAGGAGCAGTGTTGTACTCCTGAAATCCATGTGGAATTAGTTCGAGACTTGTTGAGTCACTTGGATATTCACAAGTCCATGGGACCTGATGGGATTCATCCTAGGGTGCTGAAAGAGCTGGCAGATGAGCTGGCCAAGCCTCTCTCCATCATTTTCCACCAGTCCTGGCTCACTGGAGAGGTCCCAGAAGACTGGAAACTGGCCAATGTGACACCCATCCACAAGAAGGGACGGACAGAAGAACCTGAGAACTACAGGCCTGTCAGCCTGACCTCAGTGCCAGGGAAAATCATGGAGCAGATTGTCTTGGGGGCAATCACTGCGCACCTGAAGGATAGCCAAGGAATCAGGCCCAGACAACATGGATTTAGGAAGGGCAGGTCCTGCCTCACCAACCTGATCTCCTTCTATGACCAGGTGACAGCCTGGTGGACATGGGAAAGGCTGTGGATGTAGTCTACCTGGACTTCAGCAAGGCCTTTGACACTGTCCCCCACAGCAAACTCCTGGCCAAGCTGTCAGCCTGTGGCTTGGACAGCAGCACTCTGCATTGGGTTAGGAACTGGCTGGAGGGCAGAGCCCAGAGAGTGGTGGTGAATGGTGCCACATCCAGCTGGCAGCCTGTCACTAGTGGTGTCCCCCAGGGATCAGTGCTGGGCCCCATCCTGTTCAATATCTTTATTGATGATCTGGATGAGGGGATTGAGTCCATCATCAGTAAATTTGCAGATGACACCAAGCTGGGAGCAGGTGTTGATCTGTTAGAAGGTAGAAGGGCTCTGCAGAGGGACCTTGACAGGCTGGACAGATGGGCAGAGTCCAACAGGATGGCATTCAACAAGTCCAAGTGCCGGGTGCTGCACTTTGGCCACAACAACCCCATGCAGAGCTACAGGCTGGGGTCAGAGTGGCTGGAGAGCAGCCAGGTGGAAAGGGACCTGGGGGTACTGGTTGATAGCAGCTGAACATGAGCCAGCAGTGTGCCCAGGTGGCCAAGAGAGCCAATGGCATCCTGGCCTGCATCAGGCATAGTGTGGCCAGCAGGAGCAGGGAGGTCATTGTACCCCTGTACACAGCACTGGTTAGGCCACACCTTGAGTACTGTGTCCAGTTCTGGGCCCCTCAGTTTAGGAAAGATGTTGAATTGCTGGAGCATGTCCAGAGAAGGGCAACGAGGCTGGGGAGAGGCCTTGAGCACAGCCCTGTGAGGAGAGGCTGAGGGAGCTGGGGGTGTTTAGCCTGGAGAAGAGGAGGCTCAGGGGTGACCTCATTGCTGTTTACAACTACCTGAAGGGAGGTTGTAGCCAGGTAGGGGTTGGGCTCTTCTCCCAGGCAACCAGCACCAGAACAAGAGGACACAGTCTCAAGCTGCACCAGGGGAGGTTTAGGCTGGAGGTGAGGAGAAAGTTCTTCACAGAAAGAGTAATTGGCCATGGAATGGGCTGCCCAGGGAGGTGGTGGAGTCACCATCCCTGGAGGTGTTCAAGAGGGGATTGGACGTGGCACTTGGTGCCATGGTTTAGATAGGCATGAGGTGTAGGGTGACAGGTTGGACTTGATGATCCTTGAGGTCTCTTCCAACCTTCTTGATTCTTGATTCTTGAAAACAACTACTACATTAAACATTCCAATGAAAAGCTTCTTGAATGCAGCATTTTCAAAAGCAGAGGGTCAGTGGCTTGATATCTATATCTATATTTACACTACCAAACAAAACAATTACTACATTAAAGATTCCAACAGAAAGCATCTTGTGTGCAGTATTTGTGTGAAACAACCAAAGAGAGTGTTTCAGCAAAGTCTACTCTCTGGTAAGATCACAGAATCACAGAAACATTCAGGTTGGAAAAGGATCACCAAGTCCAACCCACAACCCTACTCTACAAGGCTCACCCCTAAACATTATACCAAAGCACCACATCCAAACCACCTTGAAAAGCATCCAGGGTTGGTGACTCCACCACCTCCCTGGGCAGCACATTCCAATCCCTGACCACTCTTCCTGGGATTTTTTTTTCCTACTGTCCAGTCTAAACCTACCCAATCAGAGCTTGAGACCTTTCCCTCTTGTTAGACAAAATTACAGAATCATCCGGGTTGGATGAGACCTCCAAGATCATGAAGTCAAACCAACCACCTGAGCCTAGCTAACCAACTAGACCATGGCACTAAGTGCCTTATCCAGCCTTTATTAAACACCTCCAGGGACGGTGACCCCACCTCCTCCCTGGGCAGCACATTGCTGTGAGAAGAGACCAGCAGCAGCCTCTCCAAAACATCCTTTCAGGTAGCTGTAGAGAGTGATGAGGTCTCCCCTCAGCCTCCTCTTTTCCAAACTGAACAGCCCCAGCTCCCTCACATGATGCATACCATTAGCTCTTCAGTATGAGGGTGGTGGGATTCTGGAATAGGTTGCCCAGATCAGTTGTGGATGCTTCCTCCTTGTGGGTAATTAAGATCAGGTTGGGTGAGTCCTTGAGCATCTATGTCTAGTTGAGAGGTGTCCCAGCCCATGACAGGGAGGTTGGAGTAGATGATCTCTAAGGTCCCTTCCACCCTAGGCCATTGTATGAGCCTATGATTAGAGAGTCTGAATTTATAGCTCAGGACAGTATGGGAAAGGTAGGTTGAGATGAGAGCACTTCTGGTTGAAAGCTTGTGCAATAAAATGTGTATTTATTTATTTATCTATTTATTTGCTTTTCAAGGGAGCAATGTATGCCTTATGACAACCTTCCTCTATCTTCTTGCCACATCAACTTCTCGTTTCATATCTTGGCTGAGAGTTCTTTTTACCTTCCTAACTTGCATTTCTTAAATTCTGTCTTCCTTTGCTGTATTTCCCCACTGAAATTGGTAATTGCATCATCTGGAATTTTCTTTGTTAGCAAAATTCTAGATAGAATATTTTATTTAATCTACTCCTAGCATTTTTTCCTTTTTATTCCTACCAAAATTTCTTTACAGAAAGAGTGGTCAGGCACTGGGATAGGTTACCCAGGGAGGTGGTGGTGAATGTGTTCAACAACTGTGTAAATGACACTTCAGGACATGGTTTAATGGCCATGGTGATCTTAGGTTCATGGTTGGACTTGATGATCCTGGAGACTTTTACACAGAATCACAGAATGTTAGGAGTTGAAAGGAGCTTTGAATGATCACCTAGTCCAGTGCCCCTGCCAGAGCAGGATCAGCTAGAGCAGATCACACAGGATCACATCCAGGTGGGTTTTGAATATCTCCAGAGAAGGAGACTCCACAACCCCCCTGGGCAGCCTGTTCCAGTGTTCTGTCATCCTCACAGGGAAGAATCATTCCTCCTGTTTCCATGGAACTTCCTATGCCTCAACTTCCACCCATTGCCCCTTGTGCTGTCATTGGGCATCACCCAGCAGAGCCTGGCTCCAGCCTCTTGGCGCTCACCTTGCACATCTTTATAAACATTAAGGAGGTCACCCCTCAGTCTCCTCCTCTCGTCCAAGCACAAGAGCTCTCAACTCCCTCAGTCTCTCCTCGTAATGAAGACATTCCACTCCCTTAATCATTTTCTGGCTCTGTGATGGATTCTTTCAAGCAGTTCCCTGAGGTCTTTCTTGAACTGAGGGGCCCAGAACCAGACAGAATATTCCATATCCTGCCTCACCAGGGCAGAGGGTGGAGGAGAACCTCTCTCGACCTACTAACCACAGCCCTTCTAATCCAGCCCAGAATGGCACTGGCCTTCTTGGCCACAAGAGCACATTGCTCTATCATTCTCAAATTTACTGTTAAACTAGAGGAAGCACAAGGAAGTAAACATTCTGGGCATGAAAATCCCCCAGTTTAGGAAGTTCCTCTCCACTACAGATTGTTGATCACTTGATAACAGTCTTTATGCTACTGTTCTAAAACTGTCATAAAGTTTAAGCCAGACTTGACGTGAATGAGTAGCTAAAAAAGAAATAAAATAATAATACTGTGAATAAAAATACCTACAAGGTTTGAGGAGCAGAATAAAAAAAATAAATAAAATAGATGAAGCTTGCTACTGTGGAGACTTGTCTTTTAGTAAATCTAACTGGTGAAGCACAGGAACTGAAATTGTCTTCAGTTGTTCTCTAAGTAGGTGAGAATCTGCTGTTGCTGCGAAATTCCTGTGTCACCCAAGTCTCCTTAGCCAATTACTCTGTGCTGTCTCTTGTTTTTCTTTGAATCCTCAGCTTAGCATTGTATAAACTTGATTCAAGCTGCTGTTATAATCCTGTTATAAATTCATTGCCTTTTCATTTCAAGCCTTCACTTTAATTCTCCCCTGGCTGGATCTGTCGATTGGTTCGCACCGAGTCGCCACACAAGGGCTTTATTTCTGGCTTTTTACCGTGCCAGTCACGGAGAGACAGAAGATTCCCACTGCAGTTCTACAGTACAAATGTTCACACAACTGCAAGAGACAAACTTCATTTCATCTGGTGAGGCTTTGGTTGACACTGAGATTAAGTGCTTAACAAATGCAACGGTCTGTTCTGTTACCATTGGAGAGTTTCTCGCTTCACCGTGGCATGAAAGAGAAATGAAGGACTGTGACTGTCTGATGTTTTCCCTTCTCATGAGTGCTGTGTGTGATTAAAAGCCTGGCAAAGTGAGGAGGTATGAGATCAGTCATAGAAAATATCCAGACCTGTACCCATAGGAACCTTGTCTCTTGGCCACTAAAGCATCTTCCTTTCAAGCTGCTGCTAAAAATCATCTATTTAATCTGAACCTGATAGAAAACAGACAAAAAGCTAACTAAATGAGTGCACTTGAGTGTGCCAGAAACTGTCTTTATCACAGTAAGTCCTTCTGTCTTTTATTTTTTTTTTCTTTCCTGTTCTAGAATTCAACACCCTCATACCTGCTTTTATTGGGTTTGCATCTTTTGGGAGCACTTTTCATTTTCACTTGTTATCACTGGACACCTCATATCATCTGAAAAGGAACCAAAACTTTGCAACTGGAGGATAAATCTTATGAAGAGCAACTGAAGGAGGTGGGGCTGTTCAGTTTGAAGAAGAGGAGGGTTAGGGGAGACCCCATTGCTGTCTACAGCTACCTGAAATGACACTGTTGAGAGGTTGGTGCTGGTCTCTTCTCACAGGTAATTAGTGAGAGAACAAAACTGCAGCAGGATAGGTTTAGACTGGACATTAGAAAAATAATTTTCATAGAAAGAGTGGTCAGGCATTGGAATAGGCTGCCCAGAGAAGTGGACATCCCTGGATGTGTATAAAGGCCATTTAGATGTGGTGCTTGGGAATATGGTTTAAGCATGAACCTTGTAGAGTAGGGTCAATGGTTGGACTCGATGATCCCAGAGGTCTTTTCCAACCTGAACAATTCTGTAATTCTAATCTTTGAGGAAACAGACAAAACCAGTGCATTTTTAAATTGCTGATAAAGCTAAAAATATCCCGTAATGTCTCCAGTGAAGTGCAATAATTTAAAGTATTGGGTACTGTGCCTTCAGTAGAAGATGAGAACAACATCTCCATAGGAGTACAAAATATTTCTGGTCTTCTATGCCTGTGATTATTATGGTTATTATTAAACTGTCGCATCACATCAATGAGTAAACAAGTAGCTATGCCTAGATCCTATTAACTATTGTGACAGCTCTAAATACTGCAATAATCACTCTCCTGTGGGCAACAGAACAGATAAGGAAATTGTTGAAGCTCCACAGGTTAACTCTACCTTTACAGGTGACTCTGCAACAGGTTAGACAACCTCTTAAGTAGGAAGAGGCTGCTTGCCTCGGAGGTAATGCAGTGTCTAAACCACGATCTGAGCTGTATGTTGTTGAGCTTTCCTCACTTGGGGTTAATATTGTTATATAAAGAATGCAAATGAAGCAATCAGAATGAGAGTATTCTTCGAAGGTGATCTCTAAAGGCAGAAAAAACAGCCTTCTGTCTCTACTTTGGTTTTGATGTGTTGTTGAGGGGTTTTTTACAGGGTGGGAGGTGGTTGCTTTGTTTAAGAAGTTTGCCTGCCTCTTAAAATATCAGGAATACCAAATGCAATTTTCCTCCCCTGCATACAGCAGTAGAGAGAGCAAGCACAGAGATGTGTCACTACACAATCAATATTCATTCACAAGCCTTCCCAGTTCTGCATCCTTCTGCTCACTAGTTCAGCAAATGCCATGCAAGGAGGAAATAAAGGTAGGTGCCCTATATTCAAACTACTGGAGGAGATGATTTCTGAGGGTGCAATCAGAAGTCACGCCCTGGAGAGCCCCAAGTAGATGAGGAGAAGAAAACTTCTTTATGCTTACTGACCAGCAATGCAAAAAATAGGAAAGGTCAATCATAGTATTCAAGCCTTAGAATCTTAATTAGCAAATTACAGCTCCCACTTGCTTCAAGCAAAGAACCATAAACCAGACAAACCACAAAACGTGAAATGAAACGATGTCGTGAGGCAGTGGAATTAATTCAATTTTTCAGGGAGTATTTTTTTATTTATTTAACTGTACTTGTGTCCTGTAGAGCTCCTTCTGAACCCTGGGGGGGTCCATTTCAATCATTTAAAAGGAAACCTTAAGATTTCAGTATCACAGTTTTGAAAGCTTTATGTTTTAAAAAAACAAAAGAACAATGCAAACACCTGAATGAATCATTTTGTTTATTGAAAAACATGGGGAAGAGCTTTCCTAAACGCTATCATTTTGACATGTGCCTGCAGTTGAAGTACCCCTTACTATCTTCTGCAAACTGCCTGGACGACAGGCTAAGGCTTTTTATACTCACAGAAGGAGATTAGCATCTATAGCAGTTCACAGAAGAATTCTGACTGAGAGGAAAAGAGAACCTTTTGATTTTTCCACATTCAGTGTCAATATATGGCATAACATGAAGGAGTATTTGTCAATGAATGCTGACACTTGAGATCATTCTTGTAAGAAGTTGAAGACTTGCACAATTCCATGTTGTATATTAGGAAAAAGAGAAATTATATATAACTATTGTTGAACAGTGCATCACAGAATCACAGAATGTTAGGTGTTGGAAGGGACCTCAAAAATTCATCCAGTCCAACCCCCCTGCCAGAGCAGGATCAGCCAGAGCAGGTCACACAGGAACACATCCAGAATGGTCTTGAATATCTCCAGAGAGAGAGACTCCACAGCCCCCCTGGGCAGCTTGTCTCAGTCTTCTGTCACCCTCACAGTGAAAAAAAACATTTCCTCATTTCCATGGAACTTCCTATGCCTCAACTTCCACCCATTGTCCCTTGTGCTGTCATTGGGCATCATCCAGTAGAGCCTGGCTTCATCTTCTTGGCACTCACCCTGCACATCTTTATAAACATGAATTAAGTCACCTCTCAGCCTCCTCTCCTCCAAGCTAAAGAGCCCTCAGCTCCCTCAGTCTCTCCTTGCAAGGAAAAGTTCCACTCCCTTAATTGTTTTTGTGGCTCTTTGCTAGACTCTTTCAAGCAGTTCCCTGAGGTCCTTCTTCAACCAAGGGACCCAGAGTAGGACACAATATTCCAGATGGGGCCTCACCAGGGCAGAGTAGAAGGGGAGGAGAACCTCTCTCCACCTGCTAACCTCACCCCTTCTAATCCACCCCAGGATGCCATTGGCCTTCCTGGCCACAAGAGCACATTGCTGGCTCATGGTCAACCTTCCATCCACCAGGACCCCCCAGGTCCTTTTCCCCTCCACTGCTCTCCAACAGGTCAGTCCCCAACCTATACTGCTCCATGGGGTTGTTCTTTCCCAGGTGCAAGACTCTACACTTGTCCTTGTTGAATTACACTTTTTATATTATGTAAAAATGAAATGCAAGCTGAGAGAGTTGGAGTTGCTCAGTCTGGAGAAGAGAAGGCTGCAGGGAGACCTTTTAGTCCAGTACCTGAAGTGGCCTACAAGAAAGCTGGGTAGGAAACTGTTTGCAAGGATGTGTTGCCACAGGACAGGGGGTGATGGTTTAAAACTAGAGAAGAGATTTAGATTGGACATTAGGAAGAAAGTCTTTACTATGAGGGTGGTGGAACACTGGAACAGGTTGCCCAGGAAGGTAATTGAGGCCCCATCCTTAAACACATTCAAGGTGAGGCTTGATGGGGCTGTGATCTAATTGGAGTTGTCCCTGCTTACTGCAGGGGGCTTGGGTTAGATGATCTTTAAAGGTCTTTCCAAGCCTGTGCATTTCATGACTCTATGATCTTACAGAGCATGGGTGAGTGTAGCTACATAAACTTCGTCTCTCCATAGACATACAGAGGAAGGTGTTTGACATTTGACATTCTATGGACAATGCTACATGACTTGCAGATAGCTCTACACATTCTGCCTTGAAGTAAGCAATGCAAGTACTTCCTCCAGTGCTAACTGAACACTTAGAATTTGCTTTTCTGTGCACAAAAGTGCATGTACCTGAGGTTTCTGACTGTGTTTTACATGAAAGCAAACTTTAGGAGATGACAGATCATCCTTACATAGGCTTGATTTACATAGATTGTTATGCTGCCCTTTATGCACTCTTGCTGCTTTATTCAGAAGTGGAATTCAGACCCCATTGCTCACAAAGATCCCATAATACAACCATATAGCATTCTGTCACAGAAAGGCCCAGATTAACTTGATTAGATTTTTTTTGGGGGGGGGGGGAGGGGGGGGTAATATTTAACAGCTGTAAACTCCACTGAACTTCTAAGTTTGGGATTAAAAGTTTTGAAATATGTCTGTAAGAGTTGTGATTGTTTCAGTTCTACATCAGAAATTGCCACTGAAATCTAAGGCATACCTTCCAACAAAGTAAGCTCACTTAACTCAGCTGTTCAGGTTTTCTGGATGACACTGTGTATCACAGGATCACAGGATGTTAGGGCTTAGAAGGGACCTCTGGAGATCTTCAAGTCCGATCCCCCTGCCAGAGCAGGACCATAGAATCTAGAGCAGGTCGCACAGGAACACATTCAGATGGGTCTTGAAAGTCTCCAGAGAAGGAGACTCCACAACCTCTCTGGGGAGCGTGCTTCAGTGCTCTGTGACCCTTACAGGAAAGAAGTTCTTCCACATTCTGAGGTGGAACTTCCTGGGTTGCAGTTTCCATCCATTGCCCCTTGTCCTATCACAGGGCACAAGTGAGCAGAGGCTGTCCCTGTCTCTTCCTTCCTGACCCCCAGCCCTCAGATGTTTATAAACATTTATTAAATCCCCTCTCAGTCTTCTCCTCTCCAGACTAAGCAGCCCCAGGGCTCTCAGCCTCTCCTCATCAAGCAGTGCTCCAGTCCTTTCGTCATCCTTGGAGCCTTCCACTGGACTCTCTCCAGCAGATCCCTGTCCCTCTTGAAGTGGGGAGCCCAGAACTGGATGCAATATTCCAGGTGTGGCCTCACTAAGGCAGAGTAGAGGAGGAAGAGAACCTCCTGGATCTGCTGGACACATTCCTCTTAATGCACCCCAGGATCCCATTGGCCTTTTAGCCACAGGGGCACATTGCTGTTTGATGCAGAACTTGTTGTCCACCAGGACTCCCAGGTCCTTCTCCTTGGGGCTCCTCTCTAGCAGTGCAGTTCCTCTTAAACTGCAGAGATGAGCTGGGAAAACCTAATCTATTTTAGAACAGCCAAAACATATAGATAAAAATAAAATTAATGAAAAGGTACTTGGAACTTTCTCTCAGAAACATTACTCATACTGAATCAAAGGCCCTGAAGTATAAATTTTGAGTTTCATCTTTCTTCATATTAGTTTCTGGCTTCTATGATTCTTAGCATGATTCAGAATAAGAACAGTTGCTCATTAAGTTGTTAAGTGCAGAATCAGACATGGAAATTCAAACTGCTTGCTAGTCACAACAAGTATAAACTACATCAAATCAAGATGCTAGGGTACAGAAAAGAATCACATTACCACATTAACTTCATCTTGTTGCAGACTAGGACTATAAAATCAAACACAAGTTGGCTTAAGCATTCCTATTTATAGGCAGCTTCTATTTAGATAAACATTTTAGTCTTTTAGATAAACATTTCTGCAATGTCCTCTTCACTCATGAGATACACTGAAGGCAGAACTGCTCCTCATTTCCATAAGGTGATCAGTAGCTGACTTTGAAAATGACTTTGCCATACACTGCATTGGGTTTGTGTGGCAAGGTTTTGGTAGCAGGTTTGCTACAGGGGTGGCTTCTGTGAGAAGCTGCTAGAAACTTCTCCTGTGTTTGAAGCCAATGTCAGTCAGCTCCAAGACCAACCTGCTGCTGGCTAAGAAATCACAAATGGTGATAGTACCTCTGGGATAACTTATTTAAGAAGAGGAAATCAAAGCTGTATAGCAGCAGCTGGGAGAGAAACAGCTCTTCAGGTCTGAAGGTCAGTGAAGAAGGAGGGGGAGGAGGTGTTCCATGTGCCAGAGCAGAGAGTCTCCTGCAGCCAGTGGTGAAAACCCTGGTAAGGCAGGCTGCCCTCCTGCAGCCCATGAAGGTTGATAGTAGAGAAGATATCCACCTGCAGCCTGTGTAGGACCTCACACTGGAGTAGATGCCTGTGACCTCGTGGGAAGCCTGCAATGGAGCAGGCTCCTTGCAGAACCTGTGGACCCATGGAGAGAGGAACCTACACTGGAGCAAGTTTGCTGCACCCCATGGGAAGGACCTAGAGTGAAGCAGTTCATGAAGAACTGCAGCCCACTGGGAGGACTCATATTGAAGAAGTTAATGGAGGACTGCCCCCCGTGGCAGGGACCCCACACTGGAGCAGAGAAAGAGTGTGAGAAGTCCTCCCTGTGAGGAGGAAGAAGCAGCAGAGACAACTTGAGATGAACTGATCACAATCATCATTCCCTGACCCCCTCTGCCACTTCAGGGGAGAAGGTAGAGAAAGCTGGGGGTAAAGTTAAGCTTAGAAAGAAGGGAGGTGTGGAAGGAAGATGTTTCAAGATTTCATTTTTATTTCTCACTATCCTACTCTGACTTAATTGATAACAAATTAAATGCATTATCTCCAAGTCAAGTCTGCTGGGCCCATGATGGTAGTTGCTGAGTGATGTCTTTCTGGTCCTTTCATTATATTCCTTCTCCCCTGCTCAGCTGAGGAGGGGGAGTAATAGAGGAGCTTTGGTAATCATCTAGTGTCCAGCCAGGGTCAACCTTCCACATACACTTATATTTTCTTTGGCCAATAGATAACACACCCTCCTACTTTTTATTTAGCCTTTTGTAAAGGACGATATAAAATTCACAGAAACCAAGAAGTAGCTATCATTGTCTAGAATGACAACATACAGCAGGCAATTTGTTCTTGTAGAGTAATTGGATGTGAGCCAGGAATCCTGAAAGTTGTCTCAAGACTGTTTTTCAGGTGGCATCACTAAGTGTGTGTGAAGTCACAAATGTATCTGCTGTAAAGACACAGGTTGGCCACGAGCCAGCAATGTGCTCTGGTGGCCAAGAAGGCCAATGCCATTCTGGGCTGGATTAGAAGGGCTGTGCTTAATAGGGTGAGAAAGGTTCTCTTCTTCTACTCTGTCCTGGTGAGGCTGCATCTGGAATATTCTGTCCAGTTCTGGGCCCTTCAGTTCAGAAGGATTTCAGGGAACTGCTTGAAAGAGTCCAGCACAGAGCCATGCAGATGATGAAGGGAGTGGAACATCTTCCTTATGAGCAGAGATTGAGGGGGCTGGGGCTCTTTAGCTTGGAGGAGAGGAGAGTAAGGGTTGACCTCATTCATGTTTATAAAGATGTGAAGGGTGAGTGCCAAGGGGATGGAGCCAGGCTCTGCTCAGTGATGCCCAGTGACAGGGCAAGGAGCAATGGGTGGATGTTGAGACATAGGAAGTTCCACAGAAACATGAGGAAAATTTTTTTCAATGTGAGGGTGACAGAACATTGGAATAGTCTGCCCAGGGGGTGGGCTATGGAGTCTCCCTCTCTGAAGATATTCAAGAACACACCCTCCTGGATGTGTTCCTGTGTGACCTGCTCTAGCTGATCCTGCTCTGGCAGGGGGGTTGGACTGGATGATCACTCGAGGTCCCTTCCAATTCCTAACATTCTGTGATTCTGTGATCCTGTAAAGCTATGTGTTCAGGCCACTTTCTGAAATAGCTCTGAACCCCTCTATCACCCTTCTATTAGATTAGAGACCCTGGAATGCTCCTCTGTTCTTGTAGTTCTAGCAAGTATGTTATAGCACAGAAGGTTCTAGCAGGATGATAGATTGCTGCATTTATCCTGCATATTAAATTTGCTGATTATCTATGATCCAATATATTTCAGCTTCTGACCATCTGTTAGAAAGAGCTTGGAAGCTTCATTATTAGGTAATTGTTTCATAATTATTCTGAGAAGATGTCTAGCATAACTTTTGTCATTTAAATTATATTATAATTCATTGAAGAAGTTTTTAATCTACTTGCTTTCTGTCTAATTGTTTTCAGCCAACATCTGCCACGTAGGAAATGCTAAAAAAAAAAAAAAAAGGTTTAAAGCTTCATCTGCATCAAGATTCCTCCCAGTAAACACAGCAAATGTCCACCAGCAGTTGGTATCCACACAGAAAAAGACAAAAACCATATTGAATGCCCTCTTCCAGCTGTTGATGGAGAGATTTAGCCTAGGGAGCTGTTTGCAAACGTATTTGGTTGTTTTACCATCTGGTATTCACTGACTCTGGGTGCAGTCCTGCTTCCAGTCATGTGATTCATTCAAATCAAGTTTACAGGGACTAATTCCAGAGGCATAGCTGGGATCAGTTCTGTTAGGCAAACGGTGAGAAACCTGTAGCTATGAAATGCTCAAACTTAGCAGAAATAAAGTTCCTCTGAGCACTCTTTATTTTTTTTTTTTCATTTCCTGAAAACAAACAATATTTTTCCTCCCTGTGAGACATTTGGTCTTCTTGCTCTAAAGGAAAACTTCCTATTGCTTGACACTTTCAGCCTCTGGCTAAACATTTACTCAGTTGATGGAACTATTCACCATTTATTTAAAAGGAGTTCAAAATTTTCGTCTAATAATATGTTCCTTTCAGAAGAGTCAGAAGGTGGGAAGAGAACTGCTGAAAATTCATAGAATTGTTTAGGTTGGAAAAGACCTTTAAAGTCATTGAGTCCAACCATCAACCCAAGACCATTAAACCATGCCCCAACATGCCATGTCCACACATGCCTTGAACACCTCCAGGAAAGCTGACTCCATCACCTCCCTGGGCAGCCTATTCCTGTGCCTGACCACACTTTCAGCCAAGAAACTTTTCCTAATATCCAACCTAAACCTCTTCTAGCACAATTTCAGGCTATTTGCTGTTGTTCTATCACTAGGGAGAAGACACTTGAACTGCTACCTCCAACCTCCCTTCAGGTACCTGTGGATGAAGAATGAGCAGTGGGGAAAGTATCCTCCTCTTCTCCAGACTAAACAACTCCAGTTTCCTCAGGTGCTCCTCATAAGACTTGTTCTCCAGACCCTTCACCAGCTTTGTTGCCTTTTCTCTGGGCATACTTCATCAATTGAATGTGTATCTTGTAGTAAGGGGCTCAAAAGTGAATGTGAAGGACAGATGTATCTTTAAACCTAACTTGACTCTATATACAGTGTTTTAGAAACCATCTTCAGTATTCCAATAAATAGGCAGTGGCTCCAATTACTTTAAAAGAAAAAAGGAAAAATGTAACAAACAAACAAAACAACTAAACAAACAAACAAACAAAAAAATAAAAACTAAAATGATAACAATTATGTAAGGGTATGGGTACCTGAGGACTTCACCATTTTTATCTGCTGGAGGTATTTCAGTTACATAATGTAGCAAGAAGCCCAGGGAGGAAACAGATGAATGCTGGTGTAAGATAAGAAAGGCTAATATATTCCTGTAAGCAAGATGAGATGGATATAAGTAGTTGGCTTTGGAGTGCAAACGGTAGTTATAAATAAAATATGGGATAAATAAAATATGGCAGAACGTGGAAGCTTCACAAGAGTGAATTCAAAGCAATCCTTCTGGTTGTTTTTCTGAAGCAATGCAAGGCAGTGAGCTGGCACATCAGTATGTGTGTTGGACAGATGGTTCGCTAGAAAGGTGATAGGAAGCCATAGAATTGTTGAGGTTGGCAAAGACCTTTGAGATTGTCAAGTCCACCTGCTTGCCTAGAGCTTACAATCCCACCACTGCTGCTAAGCCACTGCTGCTAAACCATGTCATAGAATCATAGAATCATAGAATCACTCAGGGTTGGAAGGGACCACAAGGATCATCTAGTTCCGACCCGCCTGCCATGGGCAGGGACACCTCACACTACATCAGGCTGGCCAGAGCCTCACCCAGCCTGGCTGCAAACACCTCCAGGGAAAGGGCCTCCACCACCTCCCTGCATAACCCATTCCAGGCTCTCACCACTCTCATGGGGAAGAACTTCTCCCTCATCATCACATCCACACATCTTTTAGGTACTTCCAGGGATGGCGACTCCACCCCAGAATCACACAGGATCACAGAATTAACCAGGTTGGAAAAGACCTTTGAGATCATCAAGTCCAACCTATCACCCAACACCATCTCATCAACTAAACCATGGCACTAAGTGTCTCATCCAGTCTGATTTTAAACACTTCCAGGGACAGTGACTCCACCACTTCCCTGAGCAGCCTGTTCCAATACTTGATAATCCTTTGATAATCCCGTTCCAATGCTTGATAATGAAATTTTACTAATATCCAACCTGAACCTCCCTTGACACCACTTGAGACCTTTTCCTCTTGTCCTGTCACTTGTTGCATGTGAGAGGAGACCAAACCCCACTTCTCTCCAGTCTCATTTGAGGGAGTTGTAGAGGGCATTGAGGTGTCTCCTCAGTCTCCTCTTCTGAAGACTAAACAAGACTTCATCCAACCTGGCCTTGAACACCTGCAGGGAGGGAACATCCACAACCTCACTGGGCAGCCTGTTCCAATGTCTCACCACCCTCACTGTAAAGAATTTCTTCCTAATATCCAGTCTAAATCTGCCCTCCTCAAGCTTAAATCCATCCCCTCTCATCCTATCCCTACAAGCCCTTGTGAAAAGTACCTTTCAGCAATGATATTTGTGTTTTCTCAGGGACAAATCCCTGCTGTCATCCTGCAGCTAGTATTTTCCTCTTTCCAGCATTGCATTAGCTATTTGGACAAGAGCAGACAGCTTAGAAGATAACAGATGCAATAAATTGTGCCAAGCAGACTCTCTCAAGCTGTACCAGTTGAATGTTTACCAGTTTGGTTTCCAGTCTTTTGGCAGAGCTGTCCCCAAGAAAAAAAAATGAAATGTTTAACCTTTCCACAGCAGTGCTTCTGGGTGCCTTGACTCTTCTGGGAACACAAGTATGCAGCCTTTGTTAGATGTGAAATATATGTTGAAGCAATTTCTAAAAGAAAGGTTTAATCTCCCTGAAGCCCTTCTAATGGCTTCTTACTGGGAAATAATTGCATATGGGGTAGGAATTTCTCTTTATTACTCATAAGTTACCAAGTGATTCTTTCACCTTCAGGGATAAATTTCATTCTGTTGCTATCAGAGTAGAAGTGAATTTATAAGCATGTATGGCCATGTCATTTATGATCATCAGCATCACCACCTCTGAGTGAATGGTGGTTTGCTGTTTGCCACACAAATGCATTGCTTTAGAAAAAGAACCCCAACTTCTGCCTCCGGTTTGCACAGAGCCCACTGGCCAGCTGTAAACACCTTCCAAGCAAACTTCCACTTCAAGAACAAAATCCATTTGGTTGAAACTAAAGGAAGGAATGAGTCAGTATTAAACTAGTAAATGTCCTACAGAGGAGATCATAATTATCATTCAGATGTCCAGCAAATGCCTAGGTGTTCAGTGTGCACTTGCATTCTCAGTGTGTACTTGCAGCCCAGAAAACCACTTGTATGCTGGGCTGCATCAAGAGAAGCACAGCCAGCAGGGTGAGGGAGGTGATTCTCCCCCTCTACTCCACTCTGCTGAAACCCCCACCTGGAGTACTTCATCCAGTTCTGGAGCCCCTATTACAAGAAAGATCTGGAGGTGCTGGAAGGTGTCCAAAGAAGGGCCATGAGGATGAGCAGAGGGCTGGAGCTCCTCTCCTATGAAGACAGACTCAGAGAGTTGGGGTGGTTCAGTTTGGAGAGGAGGTCTCCAAGAAGACCTTATTATGGCCCTGCAGTATTTGAAGGGGGCCTACAAGAAAGCTGGGGAGGGACTTTTTAGTGTGTCAGGTAATGATAGAACCAGGGGGAATGGATCCAAGCTAGAGGAGGGGAGATTCAGACTGGATGTTAGGAAGAAGTTCTTCCCCATGAGGATGGTGAGACACTGGAACAGGTTGCCCAAGGAGGTGGTGGAAGCCTCATCCCTGGAAATTTTTGCAGCCAGGCTGGATGTGGCTCTGGGCAACCTGATCCAGTGTGAAGTGCCCCTGCCCATGGCAGGGGGGTTGGAACTGGATGATCCTTGAGATCCCTTCCAACCCTGAGAATTCTGTGATTCTATGCCATGCAGGTTCCTACTGTGGAATTTTATGGCAGTACAAAGGTTAGAATGAGAATTAAATTACAAGTAGGACTACATAATTATTTTGGACAAGCCCAAGAGTATTAGATTGCACAAGAAAACTTTCTTCATGACCCATTGACATAATCTGAAGGCAATGTTCATGCTAGAACTGACAATAGCCTAATTGCAGAGTTTCTATACATGCCCAATTAAAATCTCTTTTCTAGGATACTATCGCACACATCTATTATTAAGGCATGAAGAAAACATCTTCAGTTTGCCAGCATGACAACAATAATGCAAATCCTGTTCTGGTAGAAACTGAGAAGAGAAAAATGTACTAATAAAGTATTGTGCTCAGGATCCTATATAGAGTTACTTCAAACTCAGCTGATAAATTTGGCAAATTTCTTGGTGTCCAGCTCTATTTTATAAGCAGTTCCATGGTATTTGTCCCTGAAATCTGGAAGCCTCATGAGGTCCCTATAATGGGATAAAGGATAATAATATGGGATAAGGATAAAGAAACAAGGATGATAATTATAGGATACAGATAAAATATGTGCTAAGACTTTGTTTTTATCTCAGATTGGTTAGAGCACTATAGCTTTTTCAGCATCAAAACACACCTCCTTTTACTATGAGGGAAAAAATGGGAAGCACAAGGTAGGTTATTGTTGTTTAAAGATGAAAGACTGAACATCAAATGCATTGAAAGCCAAATTCCGTGAAGCTCATTATCATGTGTTAAAGAAAAATATTTTGACTTTCCAACATTTGTCAGGTCAAGCCTGAGAAGAGAACCTGGTCCAGAGGAGAGCCATGAAAATGATCAGGGGATTGGAGCACCTCTGTTATGCAGACAGGCTGAGGGAGCTGGGGGTGTTCAGCCTGGAGAAGAGAAGGCTCCAGGGAGACCTAATAGCAGCCTGCCAGGACCTGAAGGAGGCTTACAAGAAGGATGAGGGAGACTGTTGCAAAGGTCTGCAGTGATAGGACAAGGGGCAATGGCTTCAAACTAGAGAAGAACAGATTTAGATTGGATGTTAGGAACAAGTTCTGCACCATGAAACTAGAGGAACACCAGAACAGGTTGCCCAGGGTCGTGGTTGAGGTCCCATCCCTGGAGATTTTCAAAGTGAGGCATGACAGGGCTCTGGGCAACCTGATCTAGTTAAGAATGCCCCTGTTGACTGCAGAGGGGGTTGGACTGGATGACCTTTGTCCAAGTCCTGTCCAGCACAGACCACTCATTCTATGATTCTGTGATTCTGTGATTCTATGATTCTATGATTCTATGATTCTATGACTTGCTCCAGTTTCTACAGAAACACTTTTCTGATGCACATGTAGCAAGGCCTATGGTCACCCAGTAAGTGCTTAAATAACTGAATCTATAGTAAGCCAGCTTTTGAAGTCTCTTATATTTTGTAGTTTCAGTAAATATGTAGGACACACTAAATTTAGACACTAAATAGCACCTGTGTATTCCATCCTGCACCACTCGTTCTGTTTTCTCACTGGCAAGTCGTTTAGTCATCCCAAGTGTAATCTGACAAAACCTCCCCCATGCAAGCATACATATTCTGTCTCTTATTTTAAGACAACACCTTTTCATCTGTAGTTTTAAAAAAAATAAAACAAAAAAACAAAACCCAGCCACCATTTCTATTTGCAAGTCACAATGAAAACCAATGCAGCAGCTTCCCCTGCTGGCTATTGGGATAAACTAACAGACATTCCTCATTCTGCCTGTTATCAGCCCTGTCTTTGCTACACAAACACACAGAATTAAGTCAGAGAGCTCTGTGAGGCCAGTCACACATCAACATTTTCCACAGGGTTCATCAGTGAGCACTGAGCTGCTTAGCCTGTGAGAAGAAAAAAAAAATCAGCGTGCTGGGTGAATTGCTGTTTAGATCTGCTCTGGGGAACCCTGGACTGTTGCAGGCATTTGAATACATTGGCTGTTTGTGTGACCTTTTCAGTCTGCCAGCACATGGCAGTGTATTTTAGCTCTGTGACTAGTTATAAGGGGGCTGCTTTCTTCTTTTAGGGTCAAAGACCTCGTGTCAAAGCAACTAAAAATGCCTGTATGCATTTTTATAGTTTGCTTCATCAGTGACGTTCATTCTGGCTGCTTTCAAAGGTCATTTAAAAAAATATTAAATTAGATACTTCCTGCCTAAATTAATGGGAATCATACACCACTGGCTGCTGTGTGACTGAGAAAGTATCATAGAATCATGGAATCAGTCAGGTTTGGAAGGGACCACAAGGATCATCTAGTTCCAACCCCCCTGCCATGGGCAGGGACACCTCACGCTAGCATCATTCTACTCATAAAGGAATAAGCTTTGACATTGCTGTCTGCAGGACAATAGTGTCTCAATTATTCTGTCTTCTGTAATAAAGCAGGGAGTAAATCACCTATAGGGCAGAAGATAATGGATCCAATGGTGCAAATTGTGATGGTCAAGACTTTCTCATTTAGCTTAATGGAAAACCGCAGGACCTTAGCAGCCCACAGGAGCAGCACTGTATAATATCTCACACAAGGTCAGGCCAAGTGTTTTCCATAGGCTGGGGATGCAGCTGCTAGGAAACGTTTTGAGTCCTTGTGTGGTCACATAACCAGCTGTTTATTCCTAGTCACTAGGCTAGTAGCTGATCATGATGATTCTACCAGGTCGTTCAGCAACAGATGATTGCCAGAAAGCTTTTGCTATTCAATGTTGCATTTATGAGTGTATCTTTATGACCCCATTCATTTAAAGCTGTGAAAGATGAGGAGGGAAATAACAGGATCAGTCACCTGAGTTTACTGCTGATAAAGTAAAAAGAGAAAAATTGTGGTTTTCTTTTTCTTTCTTTCTTTTTTTCTTTTTTTAATCGCATTTTTACTTTAGAATGCCGAACTGCTCCGAGTTGCCTTGCTGCTGGTAATACAATTTCAAAGCCACTTTGAAAGTAGGAAGGTCCTTGTATTCCCCTACATCCTCCAAAAGCAATGAAGCATTACAATTCTCTGCCCATTCTATTAATAGACTTGCAAGTGAAGCAGAAGAA
Organism: Indicator indicator; assembly: GCF_027791375.1. Classification (NCBI taxonomy): domain Eukaryota; kingdom Metazoa; phylum Chordata; class Aves; order Piciformes; family Indicatoridae; genus Indicator; species Indicator indicator. The sequence continues at coordinate 3,632,050 of NC_072015.1, forward strand.
ATTCAAGGACTTTTCCTTCCTGACACATTTTACAGTATCTCTAAGCACCATGGCACAAAATGAAGGTACAAAGCTTGCATGTCTTTTCCTGATGAAAGAGGGCATTTGGTGAAGAAGCTGAAAATTAATTACACCTTTTTTATTTTTTTTCCATCATTCCTTTGGTAATTTCTAAAAGTAGCATCATCTCAAGCACTGCAGCAGTGCCACAGTGTGCTAAGTACCCCATTCAGCATTCAGTGCCAGGAAAAGCACTGAAACATTTCTTTTCTGCAAAGTTAATGTGTTCATGTTCACACCTAAGTGAAGGGATTTTCTTCTGCAAGAACAAGTAGAGTCAAATGTTAAGGTATGGAGATGACCTCAGAATACAGTCTGGGAAAACAGAAATAATGGTGGCTTGCCAACAGAGAGTCCAGTGTCACAATTTCCCTGGGTTTTTAAGACAATTTTCCTTAAACATTTTAAGGTCTGCATTTCCTATCCATATATTAGAGGCATTCATTCATACTTATGGCACTGATTAGAATAATAGAATCATAGAATCAACCAGGTTGGAAGAGACCTCCAAGATCATCCAGTCCAACCTATCACCCAGCCCTATCCAATCAACCAGAGAAGGATTTTTATGTTAAAGTATTTCCTGTGATATGCAGGATCTCCATCCAGGTTGTCATTTATATCTTGCATACAACTGAAGACACTGAGCTGCTGGAGCAGGTCCAGAGAAGAGCAACAAAGTTGGTGAAGAGTCTAGAGAATAAGAATAAGAATAAGAATAAGAATAAGAATAAGAATAAGAATAAGAATAAGAATAAGAATAAGAATAAGAATAAGAATAAGAGCAGCTGAGGGATCTGGGGATGCTTAGTCTGGAGAAGAGGAGGCTGAGACATCACTGATCTCCCCTACTACTTGAAAGGAGGTTGGAGTGATGTGAGGTTCAGTCTCTTCTCCCTAGCATCAGGTGACAGGATGAGAGGAAATGGCCTGAAATTGTGCCAGAGGAGAATTAGGTTGTTTATTAGGAAAAAAAAAAATTTGGAACAGGCTGCCCAGGGAGGTAGTGGAGTCACCATCCCTGGAAGTGTTCAGGAAACATGTGGACATGGAACTTTGGGATGTGTCCTAATGATAATGGTAGCGTTGGACTTGATGATCTTGGAGGTCTTTTCCAACCCGAACAATTTTATGATTCCATGATTCTAAAATTCTATAATTCTGTAAAAAAACAGCCCTGAGGCATTCTGCTGTGTTTTGGGTTTGGTTGTATCTCTTTTTCTCAAGCCTCTATCTGCATTTGTTAACAGAAACAGGGCAAATAAGTGTGCTAGTCTGTGTCAGATCTAGGAGTTTGTTCCATTTCTTCTTCAAGTTAGATGTGTCTTACAGATAGGTTTAGGGGCAACACTTTGGGGTGACTTCAGAGACTCTTATTGGTTTCCATTATCCTAAAGTTTTGAAAAGCTGTGTTGTTTTGTAATTGACATTAGAGATAAAATGCCACATGAAGACCCAGCATGTCAACACATTTTTATTTAGGCCAGAGTGCTCCCTGTTTCTGTGAAAATACTGATTTCTAGCAAGCTGAATGAAAGTTGTAACAATGAATATGGTTGCTGGAGGAAATAACTTGGAGAAGGTGTCAAGAGACCAATTTATAAACCTCTTTAAATCCCAGCTAATATTTCAACATCTCTGTAAATATTTCTTCTTAACCATGAGCCATCCTCATCACACAGTCCTCCCACAGTGCTACTTAAAGTGTAACAAACTGACAAGTCACTGAATTCAAATCAAGACTTTCTTTCTTGATGGTATCTTTTTCTTTTTATGCATTAATCTGCTTTCCTTAATCATCTAGGAGAAGGAAATATTTAAGATAAATTACTTTCTTCAAGGGCTCTATAAAGTGTCTGAGTTAAATCCTAGTCACAGCAACATTGTTGGGGTGACAGCACAAGGCAGTTTTGCACACTGTTGTGTTCACTTTGGGAAAGGATCCCTCTGCTTTGCATCAGAAGAGAAAGGACAAATTGTCACAGAATCACAGAATGTTAGGAGCTGGAAGGGACCTCAAGAGATGTTCTACTCCAACCCCCCTGCCAAAGCAGGTTCACCTTTACCAGGTCACACAGGAGATTCTTATGATTATGTTGATATATATTTTCTTATATTGCCTTAAACTGCAGCTACACATAAAGATTTGAACTTGGATCTCTGTTTTCAGCTAAGCAAATTTACCTTTGTCAATAAATTAAAGATATTGCAGAGTACACTACCACTTCATTTGCACTTAAGGACCTTTGTCAGCTGCAGTCAGTCTTTAAGCAAATAAGTGGATACAGAATTCTCTCTTCTTGAAAATGCTTTAGGAACTTGATAGTGACACTATGTGGATGTAACTGAAGACAAAATTTAACCCCAAAGAGATAGGATGAGTTTATGAGAGTTAGCTTCTATTGAAATGAATGAATGTTGTGTGGCTGTATCCTCAGGTCAGCTCTGAGGAATTACAGAATCACAGATTCACCTGGGTTGGAATGCAGCTCTAAAGCTCATCCAGTCCAGCCCCCCTGCAGTGAGCAGGGACATCCCCAGCTACATCAGGTCACCCAGAGCCCTGCTGAGCCTCACCTTGAATATCTCCAGGGATGGGGGCCTCAACCACCTCTCTGGGCAACCTGTTCCAGTGCTCAACCACCCTCATAGTAAAGAACTTTTCTTCTAACATCCAATCTAAATCTCCTCTAATTTCAAACTATTACCTCTCATCCTATCACTGCAGGCCTTTGCAAACAGTCTCTCTCCAGCCTTCTTCTAGGTCCCCTTCAGGTACTGGCAGGCTGCTATTAGGTCTCCCTGGAGCCTTCTCTTCTCCAGGCTGAGCACACTCAGCTCCTTCATCTTGTCTTCACAGATGAGGTGCTCCAACCCCCTGAGCACTTTTGTGTCTGTCCTCTAGACCCATTCCATCAGGTCCATGTCCTTCCTGTACTGAGGGCTCCAGACCTGGACAGAACACAGTACTGCAGGTACAGTGTGAGTATCTGATGAGAAAGTAGCAATCTTACCCTCCATTAAATCAGGGAAAGGTTACAGTCTCTGTATGTTGTTAGTATGTGGACAAATACACACACTGAAACCTACCTTTTCTCATACCAGCCATTCCCCCTTTCAGCTTTACATTCTCATTTCAGCTTGCCTTCAGCAAGCACAAACACCAAGGCTCCTGCTCCTGTCTCAATAGTTAGAGATATAACAGGGAGATAGGAGTGAATGTTGAATCTCAAATGGTTGAAACAGAACAAAGAAGCTGAGTAATGTAAGACTGAGCAAGATTGACAGTGTCTTCTAATGTCTGAGTCACAGATGGGAATATAAAATTAATAAAGGAAATCATAATAAAACAAACAAAACAAAACAAAACAAAAACCAAAGAAACAAACCCACAACATTTCAGCAATCAGGAAAAGGATAAAAATAAGCTAAAGTCTCATTTAAGTGAACTGTACTCAGGCTGACTGACAGTTTCTTATTACAAGAGGCCACTGAGAGAGGAAAACAAAAAATAAAAAACAGGCAGAAAACTACAGAACCCAACCCAGAGCAGCCTACAGCCACTTCTGGAAGGGGGAAATAAGACAGAAAATATCTTTGGTACCGTGAGCTTGGTGTAATCATCACCTGAGCCTGGTGAATGCTAGTAGAGTTCTGGTGATAAATGGGGAAAAATGGGGCAAATGTTATTGGACATCAGAAGAAATCACAGAATTAAGAGAATGGTTGATGTTAGAAGGGACCTCTGGAGGTCATCTTGCCTGACCTGGTAAAGTAAGGTCACCTACAGGACTATGTTTAGATAGAAAAGGACAGCAAATGAGTGTCCAGCCACAAGCCTGTAACATGGGGCTGCCTTGTTGAATTTCATACAATTGCCCTCAGCCCATTCATCCAGCCTGTCCAGGTCCCTCTGTAAAGCCTTTCTACCCTCAAGCAGATCAATCCTCTCTCCCAACTTTGTGTCATCTGCAGACTCATATCATGGCAAAGTGATATCATTGCCCATCTCAGCATTGACAAAACAAATGAAATGTAGAAAAATGTTGGCTTCAGACTATTCCAGATAAATAGTGGCATGAATGAGGAGGATGATTAGGGGACTTCAGCATCTCCCCTGTGAAGAGAGATTGAGATCCCTGGAGGTATTTAGTCTGGAGAAGAGAAGACTGAGAGGGGATCTGATCAATGTCTATCAATATGTGAGGGGTGGGTGTCAAGGGGAGGGGGCCAGGCTCTTTTGGGTGGTTCACAGTGATAAGCCAAGGAACAATGGGTTCCAACTGGAACAGATAAGATTTCATCTCAACATGAGGAGAAACTTCTTTACAGTGAGGGTGCCAGAGCCCTGGAACAGGCTGCCCAGGGGGGTTGTGGAGTCTCCTTCTCTGGAGACTTTCCAACCCCACCTGGATGCATTCCTGTGCAGACTACCCTAAGTGATGCTGCTCTGGCAGGGGGGTTGGACCTGATGATCTCTTGAGGTCCCTTCCAACCTCTGATATACTGTGAGACTGTGAGACTGTGATAGATTTACTGTGCTAATGACCTTTGGTCTGGCTTTGCTTATCTAACCTATGAGAAGGTAATTCTGCAGAAGTTAGAGCAGGCATGCTTGTACAGCACATCGTGGGAAAGTGTGCAAAATGCTTTATTCATTAGACTCTGCCAGAACCCATGCCTTATTAAAGCTCTGGTGTCTCAAAAGGCTTTGCAGTAGCTGCTACTGAAAAATAACACTTCCCTCCCATCAAAAGCTCTAAGAACTGAGAAATGTAAATAAAATGCTTCTGTTCTCTCTGAGGGCAGAAGGAGAACATGCATTTAACCATCCTGCAAAGGTTTGTTATTGAATAGTGTAACAACCTTAGGCAGTCTGCACTACTACGGCAGGCTAAGAAATTGGGCACCTTTTTAGTGGTATAAACAACGGCAGTTATAGCTGTGGACCAAATGCAAGAGAACTGCAGCTGATGAAGAACCAAAGAGAAAGAGCAGAGGAAAGATTCTGTGATTCTATCTCTAAATCACTGCTGCAGTTTTAGAGAGCATACAGAAACTCTTTTACCCCTCCCCAAAGGAGTAAAAGAAAACACTCCACACAGGATTGGAAAGGGCTGGACATTTTAATGGAAGTCCTATTCACAACTGTATACAACAACACAAAAGCATACAAAATACACAAACTATCACATTCAACCTCAGCCCAGATCGCCATCCTGGGCTTTACCAAGATCTCACTAGGCCAGCACCATCCAAAAGCCTCCCCACAACCAGGGCTCAATGCCCCCCAACAACCCTAACTGCATTTCCCCCCCGCCCCGCTCCCCACTCTGTACCTCCCTACCCAGGCCTGAATGATGAAGTAAAAATTAGCTAAGGTGCTCAAGGGCAAAAGCTTCTCCTGAAATACCAAACAAGAGCTGGCAGTCTGTGCTGGTAGGAGGAGAGAGGGAAAAGTGGGGGAAGAGCCTGTGCTGTCCGTTTATGAAGGGGAGCTGCAGGAATCACAGGATGAAATAACAAAAGATTGCATTTTTGTCTGGTGTCCACTTCCTGGGCTATCTCATCCCTGGAGAACTTTTGCTCTGTATGGCTCTGAAACCCATGACAATCACAAAGCTTTTGCTTGCCTGGTACTATACCATGCTGCAGGTGGACCTCACGATCACACTCTTGGCAGCTCTGCTGAAGAACGCTGGAAGTTGCACAGCCTAGGCATAGCCATTTCACAGAATCACAGAATCAACCAGGATGGAAGAGACCTCCAAGATCATCCAGTCCAACCAATCACCCAACCCTAACTAATCAACTAGACCATGGCACTAAGTGCCTCAGCCAGGCTTTTCTTAAACACCTCCAGGGATGTCAACCCCACCACCTCCCTGGGCAGCACATTCCAACGGCCAATATCTCTTCTTCTTAGAAGAGCTTCTTTCTAAAATCAAGCCTAAACTTCCCCTTGTACAGCTTGAGACTGTGTCCTCTTGTTCTGTTGTTGGTTGCCTGGGAGAAGAGACTAACCCCCACCTGGCTACAACCTCCCTTTGAGTACTTGCAGACAGCAAAAGAAAGCACAAAAACACAAGACCATCACTTTATTCCCTTTGCACAAAGCCTGGAAGAATCTGTCACTTTAGAGTTGCATTTGGCACTGGTAGAGAACTGGGAAAAAAGTGTTTCTAATGCTTCATTAAGGACATGCTGTGTGCGATGCTTGCTGTTTTTTTACCATCTATCTTCAGGTCTCAGCAAATCCAAAGACAGCTCATCAACAAAAATTGTCCCCTTCCTTTCCCTTTCACTCAGTTACAAAGCAAATATCTTCATAAATGCATAGAAGGGCTTAGGTTGGAAGGGTCATTAATGATCATCTTGTTTCAACCCACTAGCATGGGCCGGCACAGCTTCCACATATTCAAGGCTTCATCCAACATGGCCTTGAACACCTCCAGGGAGGGAGCATTCACAACCTCTCTGAGCAGCCTGTTCCAGTGTCTCACCACCCTTATTGGACAGAATTCCTTCCTAATATCAACTCTAAATCTCCCCTCCTCAAGCTTCAATCCATTCCCTCCCACCCTACCACTCCAAGCCCTTGTAAAAAGTCCCTTCCTGGCTTTCTTGTAGACCCCCTTCAGGTATTGGAAGGCCTCTAGAAGCTCTCTGGGCAGCCACCTTTTCTCCAGGATGAACAGCCCCAGCTCCTGAAAATCCTTCTCAACCATTGCACCAGGGTGTTGTGGTAATTAATAACCATCATCCTCCATCCCTAATCACCCCTCCACAACAGCTGTCTTTTTATGCTGCTGTTGTTGCTTCTGTAGGGAGTTTGAGTGTTGTTGATTTTTTAAAAAGTCTTTATATTTCTTATATTGGATCATGATTTGTTGTCCCTTATTCTCAGGGAACTGTATCATGAGGAATCTTCTACAAAAGGTTTTGTGTACCTTTCCCCATTTTATTGCCAGCCATGAATGTGTATGCAAGTGCCACATCAGTTCAGCTGGTGGCAGATGTTTCACTTCTCCACCCCCGAGGCTGCATGCAGTTCCTTATTTCCCACGTTCACACTGCTTGTTTTTCTCCTCACTCTCCTCTTTCTCACAGAGAAGAGTATCATTTAAGTGTCAGCCCATTCACTTGTACTGGCAGGAGGCAGCTCTGAGAAATGGATATAGAAACAGGAATTGTCATAACAGTGATCATTAATGAGTGCTTGGAACCAATTATTTCACCTACAGACAAAATTCTAGAAACCATGGTTCTGACTACCTCTTTTTCACATGACTACCTCTTTTTCACATTTTACTCCTTCCCGCTGTGATTTCTCTCACATGAGTAGGCTGCTAGCAGAAAAAATCCACAGGGACTTTTATTTTTTCTTAGTTTTCTCATTAATACCACTTCTGATACCTACAGACACAAGAAGATGCCATAACCTCTTGAAAGTATACATGAATAAACTGGAGACTGTAAGATTGGTCTTTCAGCAGGGTTCCTCCTAATGGAGAGGAAATAAATGCTTCCAGTTGTCCTGCCAGCTCAGGGAAGGGCCTTTTCACAAGGGCTTTTAGGAGTTTGAGAGGGAATGGATTGAAGCTTGAGAAGAGTAGATTTAGACTGAATATTAGAAAGAAATTCTTTACAGTGAGGGTGGTGAGACACAGGAACAGGTTGCCCAGAGAGGCCAGAGATGTCCCCTCTCTAAAAGTGTTCAAGGCCAAGTTGGCTGAAGCCTTGAGGAATCTATTCTAGTGGACTTTGTCCCTGCCCATGGCAGGGGGATTGGAACTCAATGATCTTTAAGGTCCCTTCCAACCCAACCCATTCTCTGAATCTATGAATTTTCCTGAAACATTCAAACAGTTAAACCAAGAGAAGCCCTCTGCATGCAGTAAATCTGCATTGGTATCAAGCATTTGAAGGCTTAGTTGCATTGAGGAGGGCATCTGCTTTCTTTTACCACAGCTTTACCATCTTGGCAGAATGAAACAACAGAGAGCCACGAGGATCACTTGAGCATCTCCCCTATGGAGAGAGACTGAGAGCCCTGGGGCTGTTTAATCTGGAGAAGAGAAGACTGAGAGGGATCTGATCAATGTCTATCAATATGTGAGGGGTGGGTGTCAAGGGGAGGGGGCCAGGCTCTTTTGGGTGGTGCACAGTGATAAGACAAGGAACAATGGGTTCAAACTTGAACAGAGAAGATTTCAGCTCAACATGAGGAGAAACTTCTTTAGAGTGAGGGTGACAGAGCCCTGGATCAGGCTGCCCAGGGGGGTTGTGGAGTCTCCTTCTCTGGAGCCTTTCCAACCCCACCTGGATGCATTCCTGTGCAGACTACCCTAAGTGATGCTGCTCTGGCAGGGGGGTTGGACCTGCTGATCTCTGGAGGTCCCTTCCAGCCTCTGGTACACTGTGAGACTGTGACACTGTGAGATCAGTTCTACTGGCGAGTGCTGGATGAACACCAACACTCCCTGCTACAGCTAGAGCTTGCTGACACCTCACTAGCAGCATCTCTTCCAGTAAAGGCAACAGAAGGGTAGTTTTATCTTACTGCTAAGCCTACCATTATAGTTCAAACTCACAATCATCTATGACTTAAGTTCAGACACTTGAAAAGACAACTTGAAATGGCTCAGGCACAACCTTTTGCTCCTTCTGTGGCACAGCTAATAATTTTCAGGGGTGAGGCAGGCCAGACAATGGGGAACCATAACATCTCTAAATCTTGCAGCGAGGTTTACTGGAGCGTGCTCTGTATTTCTGACAGCTTCAGTCAGAGCAGGTGAGCTAAAAATATTTGTACCACAACATTCTGAAATATCTAAATGTGCAAGGCCTCTGAGTTGCTGCTCCATCTTCTCACCTCAATAACAGCAAAGGATGTCTTCATATTTCACAAAGGGAAAGAGGTCTTGACAGATTTCAGACATGAGCATAAAAAAAACCAACATAGTGCTTGTGAAAATACAGTTTCTGTGTCAGTTGAAATAAAGATCATAAATCACCCTTCTGACCCCTATATATTGCAAACCAATCATTATGTTTCACCTCAGACACAGTTTTAAAAGCTGTTTATAAGCCTCTCTGCTTGGAATAAATATCACAGTAAACATGTGGCACCCACACCCATGGAGATGTAGACACAGACAAAAATATCAGTCCTGTAAACCAGAGCAGAATAAAGAAAACAACATAAAATAATCATGGAATCAGAGAATGGTCTCAGTTGGAAGGGACCTTATAGAACACCTAGTTCCAACTCCCCTGGCATGGGCAGGGACACCTTCTAATAGATCAGGTTGTTCAAAGCTCCACCTAACCTAGCCTTGAACACTTCCAGGGAGGGGACATCCACAACTTCTCTGGGAAACCTCTAGCAGGGTCTCACCACCCTCACTGTAAAGAATTTCTACCTAATATCCAATCTGTATCTATGCTCTCTCATTCTAAAACTTTTACCCTTCTTCAGTGATAACCTCAGTTGTCACACATACCTTGATAAAAAAAAAAATCTCTCCCCTTCTTTCCTAGAGGCCCCTTTTAAGTACTGGAAGGCTGTTACAGGGTCTCCCTGGAGCCTTTGCTTCTCCAGGCTAAATAACTCCAACTCTCTCAGCCTGTCTTCATAGGGGAGGTGCTCCTGCCTCTTGATCATTTTGAGTGGTTCCCCTTCTGGACCTGCTTGAGCAAGTCAGTGCCTTTCTTACACTGGGGTCCCCACAGATGAACATAATATGCCAGGTGAGGTCCCAGGAGAGTGGAGTAGAGGGGCAGAATTACCTCCATTGACCTGCTGTCCACACTTCTCTTGATGCAGCCAGAAAACTTGGAGCAGTTTTCTGGACAGCACGAACACTTTCCGTCTTTCATCCACCAATACTCCCAAGTCCTCTCTGGTGGGCTGCTCTCAATCCACTCATCACTCAGGCTGTATTTGTGCTTCAGAGTGTCCCAACATGTGTGTGCAGGATTGATTTGTGATATGATTTGTGACAGATGTAAAGAAAAGTGCCTAAGCATATGCAATTATGAAAGATCTACCTCTTGGACTTGCCCTGGAACTAGCTTCCCAATTAAAGAACAGTCATTAAGGCAAGGATGAAAAGCAACTTTTGACAGTCAACAGGGAAATCAAATTAGACCAATTCATTATTTAAATGTTTTGATTTAAAGGCATAGCTGTTAGTGAGCTACCAAGAGCTGTAATTATCTGTGTCCAGTTTCAACAACAAAGTTACAATCCTGCAATAAAGGAAAAGAAAAATAAAATGCAAAAAAAAGGTCCAAATATCAAAATATTGTCATTTGCTCAGCTTTGTGGATTGGAAGGAAGGATCTGGATTTTTGTTATTGTTGATTCACAGCCATAGAACAAAAAGGAAATGATTTTCAGAAGAGGCAGTTGCCTAGAAATAAGAGATTAGAGAATAAGAGATTAGAAACAACTCTGTTACATAGAGCAATATATGACAGTGAGAGCAATTTTGTACAGCTTTTTAGGGAGCTAGTACATAGGTCACATGTATATTGGGAAGGGAGGGAGGGAATGGCAGAGAGGACCAGGGTCCACTGTCTCCCAGAGGGAGTATCTAGTTACTAGCTCAAATATCTTTGGAGTTAAGTATATGTCTGACAGAGATACAGCAGTGATATGCTCATTAAACTGCCTGTACTCCTTGTAAATTCTTTTTTCCCTTATTGTCAGCAACCCAAATGCTATAATCTAATTGTCAGAAAGAGAGGATTTAGCAAGCTAATTGCAAGTAGCATAGCTGGAGATCTGACTATTAAAAGAGCAAATAATTAAACAGGACCAAGCAAAATAAAAGCCCAAGAGATTAAATTAACAGTTTCAAAGGTATATCTCATCATGGCACTGGCAATAACTGAAATACCTAAGCCATTGTAACACCATAAATTTAGATGCCAGTGATAGCAATTATTAGCTGCTGATATTACTATGTTGTTGCATCCTCTGTTGCAATACCCCTGCTGTGCCTTGCTCTGCACAGCCTAACAACTGGAACTTTTCTCCAGTTTTTGCCACTCTCCAGTATCCATAACCTGTGTCCAAACCAGCAGCAACGATACTGCTATTTGTTTTGCCTCTCTGCTGGGGAAGGGAAAAAATTGGAAGCAGACTCTCCACACAATTTGTGGTGCTCCTACCTCTCAGGAAAATGCTAGAACAGAGCTCCTGTGGTTCTCGGGAGAGTAACAGACAAAGTGAAGGCTGTCTGAAGGTGCAAACACTGAAATCATGATGAAGTCCAAGCACGCTCCATGTTGGTTTTGCTGTAGACTCTTCCAGGGAACAATGTTTCACCCAAGTAGTGGCTCTGCTCCCTTTACCATTGCAAGACGGATATTAAAAAGGGCAGAAAAAGAGACTCTTGCCCTCAACAGCAGCACTATGAAATCCCTCAGATACCTTCTGAGAAAAGTTTAACAGCATTTCTGTACAGGTGGTACTGTAATCATTTACTTTTAGTTAGCAGTAACTCAAAAAGGATCTGAACTCTCACTTGAGGGGACCATATCCAAAGGTAACAGACTCATACACCATTAAATCTTTTGGGTTTTTTTCCTCCAGTGAACCTTTCTCCTTAGGAATGAACTGTTTGATGCAGCTGTTCAAAAGTATATACTTCAAGATTAGGAAGGAAGGAAGGATTTCACACAAAAGGTTTGCTTAAAATAGCTAGACTTACATTGCTTGTGAAGCAAATTAAGTTAAAGACCATGCTTGTAGATCACTTACAGAGCTCTAGAGACATTTTATCAAAGATAGAGGCACAACTCCTTTTGCCCTTTTTTTGTGAAGATGATCATGGGACTTGAACATCTCTCCTCTGAGGAGAGAACAGACCTGGGGCTGTTTAGTCTTGAGAAGAAAAGGCTGAGAGAGGATCTTATTAATGCCTATAAATATCTGAGGGGTGGGTGTCAAGGTGGAGGTGCCAGGCTCTTTTCAGTGGTGCCCAATGATAGGACAAGGAACAACAGGTACAAACTGGAACACAGGAGCTTCCACTTCAACATGAGGAAAAACTTCTTTCCTGCAAGGGTGCTGGAGCACAGGAACAGGCTGCCCAGAGAAGCCATGGAGTTTCCTTCTCTGGAGACTTTCCAAGCCCACCTGGATGCATTTCTGTTTGGCCTGCCCTAGGTGATCCTGCTTTGGCAGTGGGATTGTCTTGATGATCTCTAGAGGTCCTTTCATAGAATCATAGAATTGTCAGGGTTGGAAGAGACCTCAAGAATCATCCAGTTCCAACCTCCCCTGCCATGGGCAGGGACACCTCACACCACAGCAGGTTGCTCACAGCCACATCCAGCCTGGCTGCAAAAACCTCCAGGAATGAGCCTTCCACCATCTCCTTGGGCAACCTGTTCCAGTGTCTTGCCACTCTCATGGTGAAGAATTTCTTCCTAACATCCAATCTGAATCTACCACTTCTAGTTTTTTTCCACCCCCCCTAGTCCTATCGTTACCTGACACCCTAAAAAGTCCCTCCCCAGCTTTCTTGTAGCCCCCTTAAGATGTTGGAAGGCCACAATAATGGCTCCTTGGAGCCATTCCCTAACATTCTATGATTCTATGCTACCGCTTTTATTACTCTTCTGGAGCAAGAGGAAGAGAGATGAAGGCCAAAGAACAGACTCAAATGCTCCACATCTAGTCAGCCTGATTATTAAATCTCAGCATAGTAGAAGAGATTGTTGAACAGCTGAATTGTTCTCAGGGAGATGAATTTTTAAAGCATTCTTTCATTAGAAGGCTGTCCATCAGACTGGGAGGACCTTTTCTTTTCCCAAAAGAAATTTCCCTTCTGCACTTTGATTATAGAATAGGCATTTATTACCAGGCTATCCTACATCTGTCATAATTATTATCAAATCCTCATCTGAGTCATATAATTGTATTGTGTGTTAGTGTAAGATCCTGGAAGACCACAGTAAGGTCTCCTCAGAGCCATTCCCTAACATTCTATGATTCTGAGTCATGTAATTGTATTGTGTGTTAGTGTAAGATCCTGGAAGACCACAGTAAGGTCTCCTCAGAGCCATTCCCTAACATTCTATGATTCTATGCTACTGCTTTTACCACTCTTTTGGAGTGAGAGGAAGAGAGATGAAGGCAAAAGAATAGACTCAAATGCTCCACAACTAGTCAGCCTGATTATTAAATCTCATAGGAAAGATCGTTGAACAGCTGAATTGTTCTCAGGGAAATGAATTTTTAAAGCATTCATTCATTAGAAGCCTGTCCACTCATTGCCCTTGAAGTTAAACCATCAGACTGGGATGACTTTTTCTTTTTCTGTTTTGTTTTTTTTTCCCCAAAAAAGTTGAAAGAAATTTCCCTTCTGCACTTTGGTGATGGAATAGGCATTTATTACCAGACCATTGTCCATCTGTCACAATTATTATCAAATCCTCATCTGAGACATACAATTGCATTGTGTGTTAGTGTAAGACCATGTGGGGCCCATGCTGAAGCAAATGGCTTTCCTGTCCCTTAAATTATTAGGTCTTTGACAATGAAGTTGTATGAAGTGTTATTATGGCAGTGAAAATGGTGCTTCATCAAGTAATAACCATTGTGTTGCATTTCTGAAAATGAGCATTTTCTGTCTCTTCTAATTGGGCAAATCCATTTCCTTATGGCTTCTGATATATGAAATTGAAGAGTCTAGATTCTATATTCCAGAAAAGTTAATAGGATCTCAATCCTGCTGAAAACCTAGGAGTTCTATTATTGACTTTAATGACAGCAATAGGGTCTATAAACAAATACAGGAGACAAGGGTGGGATCCTTATTCTTGCTCAGAACTCTTTACACCAGGTGGAAGGGCTGATGCTTAGCAAAACACCTAAAATACTGTAAACTAAAAGCTTTGCCAAAAAACAACCTCAGAAGTATCCTCCTGCAAGTTCTACATGCATCCAAAAGACAGTTCTTAATATGGGGTGTTTCTAAGTATTTTCTTCTTGTGCAGTCCTGCTCCTTTGTTGTTACTTCTGTTTCTTGCAAATTCTTTGTCTGCTCCAGATCGTACAGGACTGTTGAGGATGTCTCACTCCCACTGGTCGTATGAGTTCCATGAGTAGTGTTGGAGACTTTCCCCCCACCCCTGAAACAGGCTTGGCTTGCTGATGGGAAGGATTACCGACAGCAAAGCTTTTCTTAAGTTACAAATTCTGCACAGGCCTTTCCACAAAACTTCACACTAGTACAAATTGGATTTGTCATCAGCAAATTTCACATTGGCATGAATGTGTGTGGCCAAACAGGAGAAAATGCTCTTTCACTGAAGCTGAAACATTCAGACACATCACTTCTGATAAAGTTTTTGTCAGAAGGAAGAAGAAAAGAAAAGATTAATCATTGAATTCTTAAGCATGGGTACAATAATCAGGGGGGTTGGACCTGATGCTCTCTTGAGGTCCCTTCCAACCTCTGATATACTGTGAGACTGTGATAATAATCTAGTTGGAGAAGTTCTACAGAGCTCCAGCATTGTGTTCCCTTTATGACTGATTAACAGTTATCTGCAATAGGAAACTCTGCTCAGGAGGAAATAAACTACTGCATCAGAATCCTCTAGACACAGTTTTAAGTAGAAAACTGTGTCTCAGGAAATCTCCTTCAAGAAAGACTTTCTTTATACTTTTTTTTTTTTTTTTAGGTATTGTTTTTTTATTAGCTTTGTATGAAACCTGACACAATTGGTCCTCCATCCCATCTGAAGTTCCAAAACATTTCTGTGTTTTAATATTTAATGATAGCACTTCACCCATAAGCTCAGATTAGTTCTCAGTTATTTGTGAAGCTATGGTAATACAAACATCTCTATCATAGCAGCTGAACAACTCAACCACTGCCTGGCTTCCTCTATTTTTCTTCAGAGTTCAAAAGGGCATGATTTCTTCAGAAAGAAGAAATCATGAAATCAAGAAATCATGAAATCAAGAAATATTCTTCTTCTTCAGA
Source organism: Indicator indicator (assembly GCF_027791375.1). Lineage (NCBI taxonomy): Eukaryota > Metazoa > Chordata > Aves > Piciformes > Indicatoridae > Indicator > Indicator indicator. The sequence continues at coordinate 3,647,121 of NC_072015.1, forward strand.
ATAAATCTTCTTCTTCAGAAGAAGAAATCAGAAATTCAGATTCAATCAGAAATTGCCACCACTGTTTGCAAACCACAGACCGTTTTTAACTTCTTTTTTTTTTTTCTTTTAATACATATAACCTTCAGCATAAAATCACCAAAAAGCAGTGACAACTTAAAGCTCATGCTCTTTCTTAAAGGATCACAGAAGGGTAGGGAATGGAAAAGACCTCAAAAGGTCATCCAATCCAACCTCCCTACCAGAACAGGATCAGGGAGAGGAAACTGCCTATAAAGTTAACTCAGGTTGAAGACAAACATTAGAAGTGATACTGCTAAGTTGCCTTCCTACACTGGTCATGTCTCTAAGTATGAGCTCAGGCCATGGTACCAAAAACCAGCATTTTTTGCATTATAGCTTATAATCAATATCCTTTTGCCAATAGCCATTAAACCAGGCATAATTAAGTTTCTCTGACTTCCAGTTTTAAACTGGAGTGGGAAAACAAGACAGTTTTTATGCCCTTTACCTAATACAGTGAGGAGGAATTGAACTTCTGAAATAACTTTTTATGTTCAAAACATACAAAAATTGCCTCTTTTCCCATCAGTTAAATACAACACTGTAGACTTTGTGCCTGGATGATACAATGAAATTATTAAGCAGCTCTGATTCACTTTGGTTTGTTTCTTTTTTTTTTCTTCTTTTTTTTTTTTTTTTTTTTTTTGTAATCAAGGAACAAAGTAAACTAGAACTGTTCTACCTCATCTATTGTTTTACAGGTTAAATGTTTATTACATTTACAAATGATTTACTGCAGATTTTTTCCCTAAGGTGCTGGCAAATTTGATGTCACTATGAAAGATTAATGTGTGTTTAAGCCAACTGGAGTAGCCTAATTTAATTACTTAGGACAATTCTTACATAATGCTTTACTGACTGCTCAGCAATTAGATGCATTGCCTTGAGAAAGATAAACTAACAAGTGGTGGTGTGGCTCTCACTTGACAAGAAGCCATTTGTATTCTTTCCCTTGTTATTTGTTTTTGAGAGCTTCAGGTGTACAGTAGGGTTAGCTTGAGCATGATTTGCACACAGAATACACCTGGTTGGAAGAGACCTCAAAGGTTGTCCAGTCCAACCTTCGACCCAGCACTGAAGGGTCAACACTAAGCCATGTCCCTAAGCATCAGGTCCACAGGCTGCTTGAATACCTCCACAGATGGCAATTCCACCACTGCCCTGGGCAGACCATTCCAATGGCTGAGAGCCCTCTCAGGGAAGAAATATTTCCTAGCATCCAGCCTGAACCTGCCCTGCTGCAGCTCAAAACCATTTCCTCTGCTCCTGCCCCTTGCCACCAAGGAGCAGAGGCTGTCCCCTCCTCAATCCAACCTCCCTTCAGGAAGCTGCAGAGAGCACTGAGGTCTCCCTCAGCCTCCTCTTCTCCAGCCTGAACAACCCCAGCTCCCTCAGCCTCTCCTCTAGCCCAAGGGCTCCAGGCCCTTCTCCAGCCTCATTGCCCTTCTCTGGACATGCTCCAGCATCTCAGTGTTCTTCTTGTAGTGAGGGGAAGTAGAGGATGAAAAGCATGTCTGTATTTTATCTCTGAAAATTGCATCTTTTATTAATATCTGGAAATTTTACATCTTAGGTTTTCAGATACTATTCAGAGAATTTTCTGTTTCTTCTCAAACAAATTCTGAATACATTATTGATTTCTGCTGAACAAAAGCTTGCCCATTTTTTTTTTAGCTCAAGAGATATTTTATTTTTTTCCCCCAAGAGATCATTAGATGCAGTCCAAAGAAGGAGTAGCATTCTGGTTTGACTTGTTCAAAAGCTGAGGAGTAGATCAAATGTGTATGGTGCAGAAATTCTAAAGCCCTTACAATGTTAGACTACAAACAGCACCAAAGTGACTAGGAATGGAAACAATTCATTTCCCAAAGCATCTGATGTATTTATCAGGCAAAAAATGGTTTAAGAGGATCAGAAAGTGATGTTAGCCAATTATTACTATCTTCTGGGACACAGAAACAGCTGGAGAAGGTTTACTGTATGGTATCAGCTCTTTTGGTCTTATTTGAAAGAAGGCAAGGCAGAGAGTAAAAGGATAAAGAGTAAAGGGGAGAGATTTACACTGGATATTAGGTAGAAATTCTTTACAGTGAGTGTGGTGAGACACTGGAACAGATTGCCCAGGGAGTTTGTGGGTATTGCCTCCCTGAAAGTGTTCAAAGCCAGGTTGGACAGGGCCTTGAGCAACCTGCTCTAGTGGGAGGGGTCCCTGCCCATGAGAGGAGGGTTGGAACTGGATGATCTTTGAGGTCCCTTCCAGCCCAAGTCATTCTCTGATTCTCTGATTCTAAAATCATGTCATTCATGTGCATGTGAATGTCTGATCTGTGCAACCAGAGTTCTTTGCTGGCTCCTTCTTCATTTCCACACCTAATTTACTGAATGCCTCTGTTATGAAAATTTTATGCAGACTGAGTGTATCAAAGCTCAGCCTCATGAGCTACTCTTTCAAGTATTCACCATCCAGAAAGACACAGCTGTGCTCTGCTGGTCTGACATATGCCCAAAAGTCCAGGTGAGCAGGGAAAGATATTAAGTGAAACATGCAGGAAGGTCATTTAATTTGCAAGAACTCACAATACAGCCAATTTTATCTATTTATTTTCACATACTCATCAGAACTCCCTCCTCTGGCAAACCCTTCTCCTCCAGTAACTTTGTACAAAGAGCTCTCTGAGAACGTAAAAGTCCTATCAATAATTCTACCACATTGATCTTCCCTCCACTTTCAATCCAATAATTCAAGGGCAATATAACAAAGTATTTCCAGAGCAAAGTTTACTGTTGTAATTTCTAAAGCCATAGTAATATTCTGTGTCACTTGTAAGGGTAAGGAAAGAGGAACTACCTAAACTACAGGAGTAATGTCCTGTGATAGGGATACACAAGAGTTATTAACAGCTCTGGGCAATTTAAGACCTAAAAAAACCCAAACCAAACCAAACCAAACCACCCCAAACCAAACCAAACCAAACAAAAAACCTACCAAAGCCCAAAAACTCAAACAAAAAATAAAGCAAAACCAAACAAAATTAAAGCAAAACCAACTAATGAACCAAAAAAACAACAACCAAACAAAACAAAACCCCAGTCAAACAGAAAACAACCAAAACCAAGCAAACCTTGAGGACTTCCTTTGAATAATTTATCTAGATTTTTCTTTTGTTCTGGAAACATTGATGAAATTGTGAAGCATCCATTTCCTGCTGTAAGTTTGCCAATGATTTCCAAAGATTTCACAGTCTCACAGTATATCAGAGGTTGGAAGGGACCTCCAGAGATCAGCAGGTCCAACCCCCCTGCCAGAGCAGCATCACTCAGGGTAGTCTGCACAGGAATGCATCCAGGTGGGGTTGGAAAGGCTCCAGAGAAAGAGACTTCACAACCCTCCTGGGCAGCCTGTTCCAGTGCTTTGTCACCCACTCTAAAGAAGTTTCTCCTCATGTTGAAGTGAAATCTTCTCTGTTCAAGTTGGAACCCATTGTTCCTTGTCTTATCACTGTGAACCACCCAAAAGAGCCTGGCCCTCTCCCCTTGACACCCACCCCTCACATATTGATAGACATTGATCAGATCCCTCTCAGCCTTCTCTTCTCCAGACTAAACACCCCCAGGGCTCTCAGCCTCTCTCTCTCAGACTTTATTTCTCTAAAAACAAATTTTACCTTTTATTTCTACCTCTCCTAGCAATAAGGAAAGACAAAAATTCCTCTATTTGTCTGCTCTTCTCCCTGAAGAGAAGCATGGGGTGTGCCATAAATGAGCAATGGACAATTCTCACTGTTCCACAAGTGTCTCCAGGAATATCAACACTGACGATACATGCTCACAGTGTGAATCAGGGATTTCTTTCAACGATATGGATCCATTTTTCATTCAAACATTAGATATTTTGCTACATTCAGATAATTAACAGCTCCAGCCTGAGTCACTGTTTCATGCTGACAGTTATGAACAGTGCTTTCCATCAGGAAGAGTGAGAAAAGCCCAGTTTAAAAGAGCTATGAGTCAGAACAGTCATATCCAACAAAAAATAAAGGAACTGTGTATCTGCAGCAGCACTGCACCCTTCATCAGCCTCTCCTCAGGGAGCTGGAGTTGTTCAGCCTGGAGAAGAGGAGGCTCAGGGGAGACCTCATTGCTCTCAACAACTACCTGAAGGGAGGTTGTAACCAGGTGGGGGTTGGGCTCTTCACCCAGGCAACCAGCAGCAGAACAAGAGGACACAGTCTCAAGCTGTGCAGAGAGAAGTTTAGGCTTGATTTTAGAGTTAATTTCTTCACAGAAAGAGAGATTGACCACTGGAATGGGCCACCCAGGGAGCTGGTGGGATTGACTTCCCTGGAGGTGAGGTGGAGAAAAACCTGGATGAGGCGCTTAGTGCCGTGGTTTAGCTGATTAGTTAGGGTTGGGACTTGATGATCTTGGAGGTTTCTTCCATCCTGGTTGATTCTGTGATTCTTTTATCATGCTCCAAGACTCAGTTTAAAGGGCAAAAGTGGTAAGTGCAGAGAGGAGAGATTAGACATTTCTTTGGAAAGGGTCAGATGAATGAGAAATACTTTTCAAATTGTGATGATTCAGAATTTCCCAGTGCCAGAGTAATGAATCAGATGCCAGTCAGACCTAAAAAGCATGGAAATGTGGTCGAGTGTTTTAGCACACCCTGGTAGCTGCAAGGAGCAAATGCATATTCAGAGCCTGAAGTCCTGTCTGAGCTGTATTTGCTGTGTAAGGAGCTGGCACCAACTCTTAGGAAAACATATTGGAAATCTTGACTTTGGCAGAAAATGAGATCTATTTGTTCTGCCTCGAGAGGCTAAGAAGCAGGCTATGAACTGCTTCAGAGACAGCCATTAATAGGGATTGGAGCAATGTACCAGAGAAGTAGATTAGAGCACAGTTTGTACCCATGCAGTTTGTACCCATACCCATCCAGTACCCCTAAGGTGTATGAAAAAAAAACACTTTAAAAACTAACCTGTCTACACACCATCATTTAAGGATCTGTAGTTCTCTGCAGCCATCCTGTCCTGAAATAAATGGAGATTGTGATACTGTGCACAGAATAGCAATTCAGATACTGCTCCATGTTCAAGGCTCCTAATATTAGAAATGGTGGTTTGAAAGAAAACTGAAACATTAAACCATGATTGTGTGGAAGAGGAGGGTGAGTTAGCTTGAGTTCTGAGCACCAAGGGGGGGCCTGCATTGTCTGCCCTATGCTGGGTACAGCCAGGTCCATCCAGGGGCAGGTGGTTCCAGTGGCTCCACCACAGGGCAGAGCTGAGCCCCTCAGTCATGGGCAGGCACACCAGAGAAAGGCTGGGTAAGGCAGGGCAAAACAGAATCACAGAATCACAGAAACATTCAGGGTGGGAAAGACCCTCAGGATCACCAAGTCCCACCCAGAATCCTACTCTACAAAGGTTCATCCCTAAACTGTATTCCCAAGCACCACATCCAAACCACCTTGAAACACATCCAGGCTTGGTGACTCAACCACCTCCCTGGGCAGCACATTCCGATCCCTGACCACTCTTGCTGGGAAAATTTTTTTCCTACTGTCCAGAATAAACCTACCCAGTCATAGTTTGAGGCCATTCCCTCTTGTTCTGTCACCAATTAGCTGTGAGAAGAGACCAGCACCAGCCTTTCCACAATGTCCTTTCAGGTAGTTGTAGAGAGCAATGAGGTCTCCCCTCTGCCTCCTCTTTTCCAAGCTAAACACTGCCCAGCAGCCAGGGCTGAGGGAAACAGGGTGAGAAACAGCCCTGCCAGCCCCCAGGGCAGAGTGAGAGGAGCTGCTCCTGGTGCCCCAGTAGAGATGCTCCTATGGGCCAGTGAGAACCTGGTGTGGCAGTGACTGGCTAGAAAGCAGCCCTGAGGAGAGGGACTTGGAGGTGCTGGTGGACGAGAAGCTCAACAGGAGCTGTCAATGTGCACTTGCAGCCCAGAAAGCCAAGCAGAGCCTGGGCTGCATCAGGAGAAGTGTGGCCAGCAGGTCAAGGGAGGTGATTCTCCCCCTCTGCTCAGCTCTGCTGAGAACCCACCTGGAGTTCTGCATCCAGTTCTGGAGCCTCTACTACAAGGGGCTATGGACATGCTGGAAGGTGTCCAGAGAAGGGCCACCAGGATGATCAGAGGGCTGGAGCACCTCTCCTATGAGGACAGACTGAGGGAATTGGGATTGTTCAGTCTGGAGAAGAGAAGGCTCCGAGGTGATCTTATTGTGGCCTTCCAGTATCTGAAGGGGGCTACAAGAAAGCTGGGGAGGGACTTTTTAGGATCTCAGGTAGTGACAGGACTGGGGGGAATGGAACAAAGCTGGAAGTGGGGAGATTCAGACTGGATGTGAGGAAGAAGTTCTTTACCATGAGAGTGGTGAGAGCCTGGAATGGGTTGTCCAGGGAGGTGGTTGAGGCCCCATCCCTGGAGGTGTTTGCAGCCAGGCTGGATGAGGCTCTGGCCAGCCTGCTGTAGTGTGAGGTGTCCCTGGCCATGGCAGGGGGGTTGGAACTGGATGATCCTTGAGGTCCCTTCAACCCTGACTGATTCTATGATTCTGTGTTTCCCTGCAGCTCATGGGAAGGCTTCATGTTGGAACAGGGAGAATTGTGTGGAACATCAGAGAGGAGCTGTTATGGCCTGACTGAAGCCCCCTATCTTCTTGTGCTGTTTGTGGGACAGGAGTGTAGGAGGTTAACACACAGGCAGTGGGTTATCCTGCCTGTTTACCCCCAAGACAAGAAGAGAAGGAAAGTACCACAGAATAAAGTTGGAGGAGTTGGGCATGAAGTCTAGGAAAAGAATGACTGAGAGGAAGGTGGTTTAGGTCTTGTCTTTCTCACCATCTGGTTGAATTTCAATTGGCAATAAATCAAATGTTTCTCCAAGCTGGCTCTGCTTTGTCAGTGATGGTAACTGAAATCTGATCTCCCTGCCTTTATGTCTACCCAAAATCTTTTCATCTTATTTTCCCTGCTCTGTTCTTTGAGGGGAGAGGGTAAGAAAGTGGATGTCTGGCTGTCTGGTACAGCAAGCCAAAGCCAACCCAACACAGAAGTGAAATCAAAGTATCCAAATCAGTATCAAATGATGGCACAAGTCCAAGTGCTGGGTGCTGCACTTTGGCCACAACAAACCCATGCAGTGCTGCAGGTTGGGGACAGAGTGGCTGGAGAGCAGTCAGGCATGAAGGCACCTGGGGGTGCTGGGTGACAGCAGCTGAACATGAGCCAGCAGTGTGCCCAGGTGGCCAAGAGAGCCAATGGCATCCTGGCCTGCATCAGGAATAGTGTGGCCAGCAGGAGCAGGGAAGTCATTCTGCCCTGAACTCAGCTCTGGTCAGACCACACCTTGAGTGCTGTGTCCAGTTCTGGGCTCCTCAGTTTAAGAAGGACATTGAGAGACTTGAATGTCCAGAGAAGGGCAATGAGGCTGGGGAGGGGTCTGGAGCACAGCCCTGTGAGGAGAGGCTGAGGGAGCTGGGGGTGTTTAGCCTGAGGAAGAGGAGGCTCAGGGGTGACCTTATTGCTCTCTACTACCTCTACTACTATCTCTCAACTACCTGAAGGGAGGTTGTAGCCAGGTGGGGGTTGGTCTCTTCTCCCAGGCAACCAGCACCAGAACAAGAGGACACAGTCTCAAGCTGCACCAGAGGAAGTTTAGGCTGGAGGTGAGGAGAAAGTTCTTCCCAGAAAGAGTGATCTGCCACTGGAATGTGCTGCCCAGGGAGGTGGTGGAGTCCCCATCCCTGGAGGTGTTCAGAAAGGATTGGACGTGCCACTTGAAGCCATGGTAAACCATGGCTAGTCACGGTTAGTCATGAGGTACTGGGTGATAGGTTGGACTTGATGATCTCTGAGGTCTTTTCCAACCTGGTTGATTCTGTGATTCTATGATTCTATGAGTAATATCAAATGATGGCATTTCTGTAAGCTCTGTACCAGGTTCAAATTCCAGTGTGTAACACCCAGCCAAAGGCATGTTGTCTATTAAAAGGGGCTTTATCCTCTTGTTCTGTAAAGCTCAGGAGTGGGGGCCTCTCTAGATTTAAGCACCATTTCAAGTTGGATTCACAAATGCTCAGCATCAGTTTTGCAGGCTGTGGTAAATATCACCAGTTAATCCAGTCTGAGCCATGAACAGTAGATGGAAATCTTTAAACTTCTTGCAACAGCAATCACAATAGGGCAGGTGTGTGAGAGGAAACTGTTGGCCTAAACCTTTCTTTCCAAAAAGTGTAACAAAGCAGGAGCTGGGCATGCTGTGCTAGAAGTACATTAAACCCTTCAGTGCAGGTTTAAAGACATTTTTTAATAGAATTATAGTTACTTTTATCTATTGTGCAAGCACTAGCAATTGTATTTCTGCTGGGCATCGGGTTGCACTGCCAGAAGCAGTACAAATGCAGGTTTTATCTCAGTAATTTCTTCCATTATCTTGTTTAATTTCTATGCTCTGGTTTCTTCTGCTGATTCAAACCAGCATCAGTCACCCAGGTTCAAGAGAAGGTCCTAAGAGAAGGCTCAGCATTGTTAGCAGCTGGAGTGGAGCCCACACAGCAGTTCATTAGTTTTAGCTGAGCTGTAGCTGAGGTTTCACAGGAATGCTTTCTTTAGTTTAATGAACTGCAGTAAATATCTTAAATATCCTGGTGGGGCTTAGTATTCTCTTATTTCAATTTTGTGCATATTTCTGAGGTAGTCTGATAGACTGAAGCCAATGCAAATTGCCAAACTTCTAGGGACAAGTCCTTACTTTGTGAAAAGTCCTTCTGATTAAGTCCAGTGAAAGACTCTCATTACAAATGCTGCATCTGGTGAAGTGGGTCCTGGTGTGGTGTAATTCTGTTTTGCACATTAAAGTGCCCCTTTTGAGTACTTTCAAACAGTGCTTGTTAGACAACTAATAGGTGGTGATTTCTCCTGGAGAGCTCTCAACTTGCTGTCCTGTTCTCTAAACTGAATTTTCACATGCCTCTCATGTCATCCACCACCAGTGACTCTGCATCCTATTAGTTCTGCTAATATGCTCATAGCTTTTTTTCCTGACACATTCCTTGTGCAGGTGATACACTGAGAAGCAGCCTTTCAAAACTCCTAGTGAGGAGGAGTGCAGTGAAATTATTTACCCAGACTTACTACAGTCCAATTAGCAACTATCTTGAGCAAGCATCTGACACACTGCCTGAATTTCGAGCTAAGAGTGTCCAAGTGATGCTGTCCTGGGGTACTGATGCTGTGCCATTTCCAAAGCACCATTATATTATTTATCTTCTGTGTTTTAACAGATATTTCTCTTTTCTACTGTATTTGTTGAGGAAACTTTTGCCTGGTGGTCTGTATTTCCACATCAAGCATATCATCACAGTAAACAGCTGTGTTCATACTCCTGGCACCATCCTTCTGCTGATAGATTGTTTTTATAGTCTCTTAACAGATTTTCTACGTCTTCAGAATCATCTAGATATGACTTTTACCTCATTTCATTGTTCTTTCATTAATTATTTTTTTTTTCCTCCCCCAAAGTTTAAAGATTCTAAGGATTCCAGACACATTTATGAAGGACAAAGACCTGAAGGAACTGGGCCAGAGGAGGGCCATGAAAACAATCAGGGGGTTGGAGCACCTCTGCTGCAAAGACTGAAGGAGCTGACGGTGTTCAGCCTGGAGAAGAGAAGGCTCCAGGGAAACCTAATATTGACTTTCAAGTAGCTGAAGGGGGCCTACAAGAAGGATGGAGAGAAACTGTTTACAAAGGCCTGTAGGACATGTCAAGGGGCAACAGCTTCAAACTAGAGAAGAGCAGATTTAGATTGGATGTTAGGAACAAGTTCTTTACCTTGAGGGTGGTAGAACACTGGAACAGGTTGCCCAGGGAAGTGGTTGTGGTCCCATCCCTGGAGATATTCAAGGTGAGGCTGGACAGGGCTGTGGGCAACCTGATCTAGTTGAGGATGTCCCTGCTGACTGCAGAGGGGGTTGGACTGGATGACCTTTGGAGGTCCCTTGCATTCCAGACCATTCTATGATTCTATGATTAATTGTTTAATGTAGAAAGACAGATTTCTTTTATCCCTACGCTTGGTCTATCATTTGGACTTGATGATCTTGGAGCTCTCTTCCAGCCTGGTTGATTCTGTGCTTCTGTGGTGTCTCCTCTGTCAGAATAGCTGGCCCTTCTACTTTTTTAGTCTCTCACTCATAAAGGAAGAGGATTTACCATGGGGTGTTTTTTGCTCTACAGCATCAATTTCTATTAATAGCTCAGATTGTATTCATAGTTCTTCTGGGTTCCTGTCTGTCAGTTAGTACTTGGTTTCTAACATAATCAAGATGAAAACTGTGTTGTCCAACTAACCCTTTAAAGTATTTTTGAGGTTCTGGCTCTGACAGTGTTTTTCTCTGGGGAGGAAGGGAGTAAGAAGGAGGTATAGTGCATGTCTCCAGACTTGGAAATATGCCTTTTAATATTCCTCTAATATTGTTCTAAAATCGAGGGGGAGTGGGGGGTTGTGGATATTGTGGTTCTGCCTTATCATTAAATTGTTTTCTGAGAATACTTTGTGTTTTTCAGGTGTGATCTCTGTACATTCCTGTTCTGTAAGAGCAGTTTCTTAGTATTAGCAGTAACTGATTACCCTTTAGTATTTAGTCTTAGGTGGGGTTCAGTTTTCTCTCAAGATTGTTTTCTTTCTGTCAACAGCTTATCAGAAAAAAAAAATACACCACAAATGCCTTGAACAACAAATCTATACCTTCCCCTTCATCTTAAATAATCTTGCCACTTATAATCTGATGTTTTGTCACTGTGCATATTGGAAAATGAGTGGCTTTGTAGGCTCCAGGTCCTTTATCTATCTCAGGTCCTCTAAAATTTCAGCCTCATTGGTTTCTTCTGGCTGGTCAGGATTTCTCAGATTTGCACATTGATTTCAAAGTGCATTAAGTCATCTTGCCTTTTTTTCTTTTTTTTCTTTTTTTTTTCCCTCATTTTCATTCTGACCCTATAATTTCAGTTCACTTAAGCTGCTAAAAGAACTGCATATTCTGTTAGTAATGATTTAAAAATGTATTTTCAACAGCTTGGCTGCAAAAAAAAAAAAAAATAGTTCTTGAATCACTTCTTTTTCTCTTGACAAAACCAAAAAAGGCCATAATGAAAGAGTGGGAAAAGCTGCAGCTGGTGCTGTGGAGTTTTACAGACAAAAGATCATACCTATATAAGAAATGTAATGTATTTAGTAGTTTGCTAATTAGTTTGGACCAACTCTTAACTGCTGTCTTTGCCCCTTACACATTTACAGTCTCAACTAATATCAGCCTGTAGATGTAGTTTATTTTCCTGTAGTGCAGTTTATTTTGCTGCCTATCTGAAAACTGGTTTTGACTGAACAACTTTATATAGCCAAATCTCAAACTTTAATGGCTCCAGTTCAGTTCCTCATTACCAAATAAAAACATATTTGTAGCTTAAGTTTACATGAGTTTGGACTACAAAACCAAGATAAATAGAGCATCCTTACAAAACTTCATTTGGAGTAAGTAGGTTGCTCAGTAGAAATTCTGAAAGCTAGTCACAAAATTATTTTATTTTCTACATCATTCAATTAGAGTATTCACAACTTCTTAAGCAGTTGGGTATTACTTTGCCTACTCCATTGTAGCACAGAATAATTTTAAATGGTTTTATTTGTTGTCTTAATTCAATCTAATAAAGAAGCACTAAAAATGCATATAAGGAAATATCTAATATATAGATGTTAAAACCTCCACATATATATGGTTTGCTCTAAGAGCTGCAGTTATACACAAAGCTACCATTTGAGAATTAGAATTTGTTTACAGTCAATTTCTTCTTAGACCATCTGGACCCACAATGAAAGGATATTGACACCTTTTCCAGGATGAGGCATTCTAGGAGAAATCCTCTCTGACATTCTTTACTGGTTTAGAGGGAAGATGCAGTCCTGCTTTAAATCCAGTGCAAGAACTACAGGACTCTGCACTCAAGCAAGGTTCTAGGGCAGAGACTTGGTCCTTGCAGCATGTCAGTAAAGCCTGTAGGCTAAAAATGAACACAAGTATGATTGGAATGGTTTTAGTAGTAGTAATGTTATTAGTATTAGTGGTATTAGTATTAGTAGTTAATTTTAATTTTAATTTTAATTTTAATTTTAAATTTTATTTTTATGTTTATTTTTATCTATTTTTATTTCATTTTTATTTTATTTTTATTTTAAATTTTATTTTTATTTTTATTTATTTTTATTTCATTTTTATTTCATTTCAAATTTATTTTATTTTTCATATTTATTTTATTTTTATTTCATTTTCTTTGTGGTTGTTTTTGGTTTTGTTTTGGGTTTTTTTTTTGGAGGGGAGGTTGTTGGTTTTCTCGGGGGGGGGGTTGTTGCTGGTTTTCTTTCATGTTTTGTATTTCTCTGTTGAATTGTTCTGTAAATAAAGCAATATACAATCCAAAACCTTTTGAATTTCAGCTATGCTTGAATCTAACCACTAGAGATGAACCCAATTCTTTCTTCTTTTCTCAGTTCCTGTGTTCCTTTACCCTCTCTCATCAAAGGAGTAGCTCTGGTTTGTATGTGACTAAAGTCTAATAAGAATCAGACACAGAAGTAGTCCAGGGTGGTAGCCTGTGATTAGCCTATGCATTTAGTAGTGCTGACTGCAAGTTGTCTTTCTGGAAATCTTTATTGTTTCCTAAATGTACTAACATGAGAATTTCTTGAGTGTTCAGTTTAGCTTTTGATTGTTCAGTGTATCAGATGTTCTTCCTCCTCAGGAACAGCCTTTTAACACTTCATTTTGTCCTACAGAACACTGGAGAAAATCCTCAGGTGAAGCCTCAGACTAGTTTTCTGAAGAGCACCAAGTTCTAATATAGTTCTTAGCTGTGCACTCTGTTTTCAGACAGTCCTCCTTTGACTGACAAGCTCCTTAATTTCCTTTTGAAGCATCCAGGAATAGCTAACTGAGGAACTCTGCACCTCCCTCCTCCTCTGTTTGCCCCTAACTAAAGAGCTGGTTCTTTACACTGAAGTTCCTCATGCTCTGCACTGGCCATTAATTATTTTTTGATTGACTCCCAGCTCTGCCAGCCACTCTCTCCACTGACTCTTTCAGAACTTCAGCACCTATCCAACTCTTCTTCATTAATGACCTATCACTGACTCACTGCAGATAGCTTCTCAAAGCCCTTGACTTCCCAGACTAAGCCACGTGTCCATCTCAAATGAATTTTCATTCCCATTTGAGACCTTGCCAAGAGGATATGGCACATTACTGTAGCCACAAGCCATCATTTCAAATGCACACAGTCATTTGCTTTACTATAGCCTTTAATTAGTATGCAATTAACCTGGATCTGTCATCACTACATAGCTATTATTATTAATTATTCTGTGCTAGCCAGGGCAGCTGGATTTCTCTTATGTTTCCTCAAATAGCACTAACAGTAGATTTCTCAACACTTAAGAAAAGCCAGACTGTGCCCAAATTGTTAATGTTCCCTGACCTTTGGGGGAAGCCTAATTAGAGGAGCTGGAGAATTTCAAACAGAAAGGAAGAAGGTAGCAATTTATAATTAAGCATAAACATTTGGCTCCAGAGAGAGTTCAAAGGATTTTATAGACTTCTTTGATGGTTTACCATGCACTTAACCAAAGCGTGAGTACATTGAAGATAGACTGGCTAGAATGTGATATGTAATAAAGGGAATGGGAATCACAACCATGGAATACATCCTAACAGCAGGCTCTGTATTGTACCAATGATTTTTGATTTCACAGGCAAAGTGTTTAAGAAACAAGAGGGAACCAAAACTGCTTTGCTTCCCTCTTGGATTCATAACATGTCTGGGAGAAGGAAGAGTTAGGAAATTGGTTTTTGGCCATTCATTTAATTATTAAAGATACTTAAATGATCTCTTGCTTGGTAATATCTAAGCAAGATGTAATTATACAGAATACCAAAACTCTCTTGGTCCAAATGTAGAGCTTTGGTCTGAAATTACCATTATAGAAAGGAAAAACACTATCTCTACTTCCATAGGTAACTTTTTTACAGGAAATAATGACTCATTGACTATTCAGAATCATTTCTTTACTCAATGTGTAACCACACAACAGGCAAACAGCAGAAATGTGGGACAGAGATGTGAGTGTCAGGGGAAAACAACATCCTAGTGCTATCCCTATCATTCTTATCCACAGGGAAGGATCGGTGGCTCAGACCTTTGGCTCTGAGTTTGAGTTTCTAGTTAGAAAAAGCAGGTTGAAGCAGTGAGAATATGGCAGCACTGTGAACACAGCAGTGTACAGAGATACCTTGACTTAGCTAACTTAGCTGTTAGCTCCTGAGCTGAAAAAACCTTACAGCCATATCAGGCTCATGCTCTACCCACACTTGCTAGTTCTTCTGAGAGGCAGGGGTAATTAATCCAGCTTTAACCTCATTCCTTAGAGAGCCTACTTCCACACTGCACCTCATTGTGGATTTCTGCTCTCTCTCCAGGAGCCAGCACATCTATCCCTGACACAGTGCCACCAGAGAGAGGAGACATGCTTGGATGCCATTAGTTAACACTGCCTACACATCATTCATTTTTATGCTCGTTGGTCATGTCTGCAGTTAACAGTCTGCACAGGTCCCTTCATTAATAATGTTTCTTCTCCTTGCATAGAGCTGAGAAGAATGAAGGAAAAAAATCAGTGTGAGTTCAGCAATGGAAAGGAGGATCCCCTCCCTACACTTAGAACCATAGAATCATAGAATCAGTCAGGTTTGGAAGGGACCACAAGGACCATCTAGTTCCAACCCCCCTGCTTAGAAGCTCTTCTCCTAAATTTAGAGTGAACTAGGACTGGACTGGTTTTAAACCAAACAGGTTAAAGGGGAAAGAATAGCTTCAGCTCCACCTGATCAGCAGTGATTCCTGTGCCTCAGCTTGGGCCTCTGACCTTAGGACAAACCTCTGTCAGATGCAACAAACTCTACTGGATCAGAGGAGCTTCTCTGTGGGGATGATGTTGTGCAAGTGTCCTGGGCAGTACAAGCACCAACACCGTGCCATGGGGATTCACATCTCCATGGGTGGGGAGATACTAGAATAGATTGTCCAGAGATGTGGTGGAGGCCCCATCCCTGGAAGACATTCAAGGTCAAACTTGATGGGGTCCTGAACAGCCTGATCTAGTTGATGCCCCTGCTGGCTGCAGGGAGGTTGACTAAATGACCTTTCAGGGTCCCTTCCAACCTGATGCATTCTGTGATTCTGTGAATATAAACTTTAGCTTGAAGATGCTGACATTGATTTACTTATTTTTAAATAAACAGCAGGGAATTAAGGAAGAGCTGGACAATACACTGGGAAAATATTCTGTACTGAAGATGAGAGTTCCTGGAAAGCAGTGTCAACTCCTGCTTCTCTCTTTGTTGGCCAAGAAGTCAGGTAGCTTAAGATAAACCTCTGTACTTGACATGGTGCTGTGAGCATGTGATTCATTCCACCATCTTTATCACCATGAGGATATACAAAAGGGGAAAATAACAAAGCAATAACAGGCAGTTTCAGGCAGTGTCATCTGAAATTATCAGAGCTTCATGCTAAGTAAATGGAAGTGAAAGCCTTAAGATATTTTCATTTGCAAGCTCCAAAACCCAGGTGCTTTGTATGGAAGAAGCCGTGAAGTGATGATAAACTGTATGTGTCCTGGTCTGGTTTTATCCACACTGTTGTACTGGTCTATTTGCTAAGGAATTACAGAATCACAGAATGTTAGGGCTTGGAAGGGAACTTCAGGGACACATTGAGTCCAACCCCACTGCCAAAGTAGGATCACCTAGGGCAGGCCATTTGCTTTTCAAATAGATTGCCCATGACAGCACAAGGGGCAATGGTGGAAGTTGAAGCACAGGATGTTCCATGGAAACATGAGGAAATTTTTTTTTTCCCTGTGAAGGTGACAGAACACTGGAGCAGGCTGCCCAGGGGGGTTGTGGAGTCTCTCTCTTTGGAGATGTTCAAAACCCACCTGGATGTGTTCGTGTGTGATCTGCTCTAGGTGATCCTGCTCTGGCAGGGGGGTTGGACTGGATGAGCTTTCAAGGCCTATTCCAACCCCTAACATTCCATGATTTTGTGAGATTTATGAGGCATGTTTGAAAAACAACAACAAAAATAAACTAGTAGACTACTTTTTTCCACTTTTTTTCTGGGTGACTACATGCTTCATTTTTTTTTCCTTTTTATTCCCTGAGCCACTTCTTTTAATTCAGCTTAGTATTTAAACAAAGCTTTAATTCCAAACAATGAGGAGAGGGTTCAAGGATATGCATTTAAGGGTCAGTCTGAAGCAGGAATCTGAAGTAAAAAAAAAGAAAAAATACAACACACAAAAAATACAACTTTTGGAAGTGCCTTTCACCTAGAATCTGAACAGCTTTTTCTAATTATCTTCCAAGGTCATGTTCATCCTTCAATACCTGATTTCACATTTTTATGGACATGCTTCTGACAGCAAATCCCTGAGGAGAAGCATTGGCATTTCATGTCAGTGTTGAAATTAGAGGATGCTGTGTTATTTTGCTCTTCTGGTTTCTGATAAACCCAGCAACACAGCATTTAACTTCACCTAAATCTCTAGAGTGCACTAGACTCCTCAGAGACAGGACCATAACCCAGGTGAACCCAAAGCAAAACCACCAACCAAACAAATACATAATTCAGCCTTGACAGCAATGTCACACTGTATGATCTCAGGAAGCAGCACTGCAAATCTATTTACCTGCCAAGCCATTGCTTTTTTCTTCTCTGAAAGGGGATTTCCTTCCTGATTTGTCTAATGACGTGACCATAGGATCCTAGGATCACAGGATGTTAGGGGATGGAAGGGACCTTTGAAGATCATCAAGTCCAACCCCCCTGCCACAGCAGGACCAAAGAATCCAGCACTGGTCACACAGGAACACATCCAGATAGGTCTGGAAAGTCTCCAGAGAAGGAGACTCCACAACCTCTGTGGTAAGCCTGTTCAGAGCTCTGTGACCCTCACAGTCTCGCAGTATATGATAAGTGATGATAAACTGCATGTGTCCTGGTCTGGTTTTATCCACTCTATTGTACTGGTCTATTTGCTAAGGAATTACAGAATCACAGAATGTTAGGGCTTGGAAGGGATCTCCAGGGACACATTGAGTCCAACCCCACTGCCAAAGTAGGATCAGACCATTTGCTTTTCAAATAGATTGCCCCATGACAGCACAAGGGACAATGGGTGGAAGTTGATCCTTCAGGTCCCTTCCAAGCCTAACAATTCTATGATTCTATGTTAACCTGTCCTAACACATCCTCCTGACCCTGGAAATTCCTTAGAAGAGGATTCACTTTCTTAGAATTCCTGTCTGTGAAGGAGTTGGTGGTACTTATTTGTTGAAAAGATGCTGTATTTTTAGAGGTGTAGTCAGAATATTGGCTAACAGCTTGTAACTATGCAGGCATAGAAGAGCTGGTGTCAGTCTAGACTATCTCTACATCCTTAGGTATTTCATCGATGTACTTCTCATTTATAGAATCATAGAATGGTCTGGGTTGGAAAGCATCACCAAAGGTCACCTAGTCCAACCCCCTCTGCAGTAAGCAGGTGCATCCTCAACTAGATCACATTGCCCAGAGCCTTGTTGAGCCTCACTTCCAGTGTTCCACTACCCTCATGGTAAAGAAACTGTTCCTATCATCCAGTCCATCCAATTCATGATTCTAATGAACCTTCATCTCTAATCACAACAATTCACAGGTTGGAGAAATATCCTTGGAAACCTAATCCAAGTACATCTCCATCACCACCTTGGACCTAGAATTTAAAACCCCTGATTTGAAGATACCATTGGGGAGTGATTTATGAGTCGTAGAAACAATAATATCATAAAAGTGATAGTGAAAACAACAACAACAACAAAAAAAGAAAATAAAAATAAGGCAAAATGGCATTACATTTTCTCTTTCTGTTATAGGCTTTAATGAAGTAGTTTATATCTTTGTTTCTCTCCCTGGCTGTTTTATTTCCAACTCAACTCCTTATGATTTAGCTATGGGAGGATAATGGACTTTTGATTCAAGGCACTGTGATATCAGATACACACTTGAAAATATTTCTATGAAATATGCTTTTAGTTCCTTCCTCACAAGAGACAATGGACACAAACTGGAACACAGGATGTCCCACCTCAGCATGAGGGGAAACTTTGTTCCTCTCCAGGTGATGAAGCACTGGAACAGGCTGCCCAGAGAGGTTGTGGAGTCTCCTTCTGTAAAGACTTTCAAGACCCTTCTGGATGCATTTCTGTGTGACCTGCCCTAGATGGTCCTGCTTGGGCAGGAGGGTTGGACTCAGTGATCTTCAGAGGTCCCTTCCAACCCATTGCCATTCTCCCACTCCATGACTCTCTCATATATGTTAGAATAACATCCACCAAAATTGCAGCAGGATTCTGATCTTCTGTTAATTAGAGCCACCAATGCTATCAACATTTATTTAAAATATATTTGACTGACAAGAAATACTCTCTAAATGACTGCTGATATGTCTGACAGACACCACTAATTACTGCTAATTAGTTCAGAATCAATTCCAACATGACAAGTTTATATCAATTAGCATGTGCTGAAGTGTAAATGGTCATTCTGAGGGCTTAATTTATAGTTCCAGAGAAAGGAAAACACACAGGGAAATGCACACAGGCAAATCTGGTCTTCAAAGAGAAAAAAAAAAAAAAAACATGAACAAGAGCTTCTGAATCTAATGATGCCCACTCCACTTTGCTTGCTGAAATAGAGCAGTAATCAGAACATGCTAGAAGCAAGTAAAACAGCAGTAGTTGCAGTTCTTTTGCTGTAAGACTGAGCAATTTTCTTGGCTCTACTTGAATCAGCCTTCATTATTGATATTTCCATTTCTTTTTTTCTTTGAGAAATGGATTAATGAGCTTCCATAAGACCTTGTTGATAACATCTGAATTTGTCTTGGTAGAATTTTTCCATTTTTCTTTTTCTTTCTTTTATTTTTTTATTTGGTTTGTTTTCTTTTGGTTTGGTTTGGATTTTTGGTTGGTTGTGGGATTTTTGTTTTCTTTGATTTTTTTTTTGTGGGTTTTGTTTGTTCTTTTTTGCTGTTCTTTTCTGGTTTGGTTCATTGCTTTTTGGGGTTGATGGGTTGGTTGTTTTTTTTTGTCTTTGTTTATTTGGTGTTCTGTTTATTTTTTTTTTTTGTTTTCTTTGGTTTTTTTTTGTTTGTTTTTGTTTTTTTTGTTTTTTGTTTTTGTTTTTTGTTTTTGTTTGTTTTTTTTTGTTTTTTTTGTTTTTTTGTGGTTTTTGTTTTTTTTGTTTTGTTTGTTGTTTTTGTGGTGATCGGTTTGTTGTTTTTTTTGTTGTTGTTTATTTTGGATTTTTTGTTTTTTTTTTTTTATTTGGTTTGGTTTTATTTTTTTGTTTTGTTTGATGTTTTTTGGTTTTTTTTTGTTATTTGGTTTGTTTTTTTTTGTTTGTTTTTGTTTTTTTTGCTGGTTTGTTTTTTTTGGTTTTGTTGTTGTTTTTGTGGGTGATGGTTGGTGATTTCTTTTTGTTTGTTTCTTTTTTGTTTTTTTTTTTTTTTTGTTTTTGATTGGTTTTTTTTTAATTTTGTTGTGTTTGATGTTTTTTGTGTTGCTTTTTTGTTTGGTTTGGTTTGGTTTTGGTTTGGATTTTTTGTTTGGTTTTGTTTTCTTTGGTGGTTTTTGTTTGTTCTTTTTTCTTTTGGTTAGTTATTTTTTGGGGTTGATGGGTTGGGTTTTTTTTTTTTTTGTTTGTTTCATCTGTTTTTTTTGTTTATTGTTTATTTTTTTAATTTTGGTTTGGTTGGGTTTAGAGCATTTTCCTCTTGACTACTGCAAAGCTTTCAGTGAGGATAAAATAAATGAACACGTGAGTGTGTGTAGCTGTCTACACTCAGATAAATCCAAAAGATGCATGAGGCTGTAGATTCAGTGTAGAATACAGGAAAGAGAGAAAGAAAGAAAGAAAGAAAGAAAGAAAGAAAGAAAGAAAGAAAGAAAGAAAGAAAGAAAGAAAGAAAGAAAGAAAGAAAGAAAGAAAGAAAGAAAGAAAGAAAGAAAGAAAGAAAGAAAGAAAGAAAGAAAGAAAGAAAGAAAGAAAGAAAGAAAGAAAGAAAGAAAGAAAGAAAGAAAGAAAGAAAGAAAGAAAGAAAGAAAGAAAGAAAGAAAGAGAGAAAGAAAGAGAGAAAGAAAGAGAGAAAGAAAGAGAGAAAGAAAGAGAAAGAAAGAAAGGAGGAAAGAAAGGAGGAAAGAAAGGAGGAAAGAAAGGAGGAAAGAAAGGAGGAAAGAAAGAAAGAAAGAAAGAAAGAAAGAAAGAAAGAAAGAAAGAAAGAAAGAAAGAAAGAAAGAAAGAAAGAAAGAAAGAAAGAAAGAAAGAAAGAAAGAAAGAAAGAAAGAAAGAAAGAAAGAAAGAAAGAAAGGAAGGAAGAAAGAAAGGAGGAAAGAAAGAAAGGAGGAAAGAAAGAAAGAAAGGAGGAAAGAAAGAAAGAAAGGAGGAAAGAAAGAAAGAAAGAAGGAAAGAAAGGAGGAAAGAAAGAAAGAAAGAAAGAGAGAAAGAAAGAGAGAAAGAAAGAGAGAAAGAAAGAAAGAAAGAAAGAAAGAAAGAAAGAAAGAAAGAAAGAAAGAAAGAAAGAAAGAAAGAAAGAAAGAAAGAAAGAAAGAAAGAAAGAAAGAAAGAAAGAAAGAAAGAAAGAAAGAAAGAAAGAAAGAAAGCAAGAAAGGAAGGAGGAAAGGAAGGAGGAAAGGAAGGAGGAAAGGAAGGAGGAAAGGAAGGAGGAAAGGAAGGAGGAAAGGAAGGAGGAAAGGAAGGAGGAAAGGAAGGAGGAAAGGAAGGAGGAAAGGAAGGAGGAAAGGAAGGAGGAAAGGAAGGAGGAAAGGAAGGAGGAAAGAAAGGAGGAAAGAAAGGAGGAAAGGAAGAAAGGAGGAAAGGAAGAAAGGAGGAAAGGAAGGAGGAAAGAAAGGAGGAAAGAAAGGAGGAAAGAAAGGAGGAAAGAAAGGAGGAAAGAAAGGAGGAAAGAAAGGAGGAAAGAAAGAAGGAAAGAAAGAAAGAAGGAAAGAAAGAAAGAAAGAAAGAAAGAAAGAAAGAAAGAAAGAAAGAAAGAAAGAAAGAAAGAAAGAAGAAAGAAAGAAAGAAAGAAAGAAAGAAAGAAAGAAAGGAAAGAAAGAAAGAAAGGAAGAGGAAAGAAAGGAAAGGAAAGAAAGAAGGAGGAAAGGAAGGAGGAAAGGAAGGAGGAAAGGAAGGAGGAAAGGAAGGAGGAAAGGAAGGAGGAAAGGAAGGAGGAAAGGAAGGAGGAAAGGAAGGAGGAAAGGAAGGAGGAAAGGAAGGAGGAAAGGAAGGAGGAAAGGAAGGAGGAAAGGAAGGAGGAAAGGAAGGAGGAAAGAAAGGAGGAAAGAAAGGAGGAAAGAAAGGAGGAAAGAAAGGAGGAAAGAAAGAAAGAAAGAAAGGAGGAAAGGAAAGAAAGAAAGAAAGAAAGAAAGAAAGAAGAAAGAAAGAAAGAAAGAAAGAAAGAGAAAGAAAGAAAGAAAGAGAAGAAAGAAAGAAAGAAAGAAAGAAAGAAAGAAAGGAAGAAAGAAAGAAGGAAAGAAAGAAAGAAAGAAAGAAAGGAGGAAAGAAAGAAGGAAAGAAAGGAGGAAAGAAAGGAGGAAAGAAAGAGGAAAGAAAGAAAGAAAGAAGAAAGAAAGAAAGAAAGGAAGAAAGAAAGAAAGAAAGAAAGAGAAAGAAAGAAAGAAAGAAAGAAAGAAAGAAAGAAAGAAAGAAAGAAAGAAAGAGAAAGAAAGAAAGAAAGAAGAAAGAAAGAAAGAAAGAAAGAAAGAAAGAAAGAAAGAAAGAAAGAAAGAAAGAAAGAAAGAAAGAAAGAAAGAAAGAAAGAAAGAAAGAAAGAAAGAAAGAAAGAAAGAAGAAAGAAAGAAAGAAAGAAAGAAAGAAAGAAAGAAAGAAAGAAAGAAAGAGAAAGAAAGAAAGAAAGAAAGAAAGAAGAAAGAAAGAAAAGAAAGAAAGAAAGAAAGAAAGAAAGAAAGAAAGAAAGAAAGAAAGAAAGAAAGAAAGAAAGAAAGAAAGAAAGAAAGAAAGAAAGAAAGAAAGAAAGAAAGAAAGAAAGAAAGAAAGAAAGAAAAGACAAAAAAAAGATCCCTTCATCCTCCTATGATCTTTTGATTGTGTTTGCAGAAGAAGTCTTGCCAAGACTTGAGTTAAATCCCAGCATGTTTTCTGTCTGTGTCTTCATATCCCATTTCAAGGTACAGGACTGCGTGGTACACCCACAGAGCTGTAAGAAGCCTTGAAGGTTCAGTTGCCTTCTGATGTTACTGGCTGAGGAAAAGTTTTGGAGTCAGTATCTCTGCCCCTGACTGCTTCCAAAGGATCAAATAGATGTTGGTCAGTTACAAGTAACTGTGATTTACTTCTGCATTTTTACCCCTCGAAGCATATTCTGCTTCTCTAAGCAAGCTTCTAACTGACCACAGAGGTATATTCATGTAACATATTCATGATCCACTTTGATCTACCCAGAAGACTGATATTGCCCTGCATTCAAAACCTTAGAAATGTTATCTATTAGAAATGTATCTTTTGACTTAATGGTGCATTATGAAAACACAGCACAAAATGCCATTTGGCATGCCACAGTGACATGCAATTTCTTTCAAGAGGTAAGAAAGTCTGCCTGAGAGCCCTCCTGCTGACAGTTGGGAATTTGAGCTATTGATAACAAAATGTATTCTTCTATAAGACTTGGGGGGGTTCTGAGCTGCTTGCTGAAAATGGAAACCCCCTCATAGAATGACAGAGTTTAAAACAAACAAAAGAAGAACCTACTAGAAAGAATCATAAAATTGTTAGGGTTGGAGGTGTCAGCTCAGCCATGCTTGTCTCTTCCCTTCCTTGCTAAATTTCTTGCACCTGGGAATCAAGATATCTTGCATCCTATCATAGTGCTTGAATAAATGTTATCTGCTCTGGCAAATTTGCCTGGGGGAATCTTACCTATCTTGTGATCTATGACCTGGAAAAAGAAAGCAGGATGTGTTTCAAAGATGCAAAAAAGTTGCCTGAGTGCAACTTCCTGGCAGATTCTTCTGTATGCCTCTTTAAAAGGTCACCTTCAGGAATGACTTCTGTAGTCAGACTGGCCAAAGCATTAAGCATTGCTTCAAGCACTACAGAATCATAGAATCATGGAATTGTCAGGGTTGGAAGGGACCTCGAGGATCATCCAGTTCCAACCCCCCTGCCATGGGCAGGGACACCTCACGCTACAGCAGGTTGCTCACAGCCACATCCAGCCTGGCCTTAAACACCTCCAGGGATGAGGCTTCCACCACCTTCCTGAGCAACCTATTCCAGTGTCTCACCAACCTCATGGGCAAGAATTTCTTCCTAACATCCAATCTGAATCTGTCCATTTCTAGCTTTGTTCCATTCCCCCTAGTCCTACCATTACCTGATTCCCTCCCATCAAATTTCTTGGCTAAAGGCAGAGATCCTTGGACAAAATTCACTACCTTTGTTGTTTAGAAGAGAAAATGCAATAATCCAACCTAGTCACAGGTCTACACTGGGAGAGACTTGATGCTTATTAACAAAAGCATGTGGCATAAAGTATGATCACACAGTTATGTAGCTTTGCAGAGGCTTTGTTCAAATTTCATCCAGAGAGTGTCTCTAGCCTCAAAACATGTTGCTGTTTGGAGTACTCTATGGAGTCCTATTAGCTGCATAGCAGCTGCAGTGTAGGTGTATTTGATCTGGATTTTCTTACAACCAGAAGAACTGTAAAAGAGCAACGTGCTGACTTCCTTGTCAGCTAGCTACATCTGGCTGTTATTGGGTAAAGAAAAATAGCTTACTTCCTAAGCAGATATGATACACTAAAAAAAAAAAAAAACAACAAAAAAAAAAAAAAACCAACCACAAAAAAAACCACCCAAAACAGCAACCAATGAAAAATAAAAGGTATTTTTAAATTCTTATTTATGTTTTATAAATAGTTTTTCTAAGAAGGACATTGGGGTGCTGGAGCGTGTCCAGGGGAAGTTTAGGCTGGAGGTATGGAGAAAGTTCTTCATTGAGAGAGCTGTTAGACATTGGAATGTGCTGCCCAAGGAGGTGGTGGAGTCCCCATCCCTGGAGGTGTTCAAGAGGGGATTGAATGTGGCACTTGGTGACATGGTTTAGTAGTCATGAGGTCTTGGGTGACAGGTTGGACTTTGATGATCCTTGAGGTCTTTTCCAACCTTAGTGATTCTGTGATTCTGTGATTCTGTGAAGGTGAGGTTGGAAATGGTTGCAAGCCATACCAGGTGAGGTTCAGGCTGGATGTTAGCAAGTATTTCTTCCCTGAAAAGGTTCTCAAACATTAGAATGGTCTGCCCAGGGCAGTGATGGAGTCACCCTCCCTGGAGGTATTTAAACAGTGTGTGGACCTGGTGCTTAGGGATGTCGCCTAAGGGTGACCTTGAGGTGATGGGTCTGAAGGTTGGGCTAGATGACCTTGAAGGTCTCTTCCAACCAAAGATATTCTGTGATTCCATGACTTTTTGACATCAGCTTTGCTTCTGAGGTTTCATGTGAGATGCAAGGCTGAGCCTGGTACACACAAGCATACAGGAATGAAGACTGTACCTTTAATTCAATTACATTCTTTCTGCATTTCAGCCACTGCAGTGCCATCAAGAAAATGAAAGGGAAATGACTTCAAACAAAACTCAAGTTAAGTGGCCTGTTTTGATGAAACTTGGTGGCTTTTTACCTTTGCTGCTTTACCAGTGAAAACCAATTTCATTTGGAAATCATTTTCTCAGAAGTAAGGTCATATTGCAGGTCATTTTATTCCATGTGCATGTTAAGTTTGTAGCATTTTCCAGAAATAAAGGAATCATCAAGCATGGGAGATTAAGTTCTCCTCAAGAGTGAGCACTTTTATTTCTCAAACTATTTATTCCTCTAGGTGTTTTTATTTTTTTTTTTTTATGTATACATTTCTCTGTCCTTCTGTAAGCGTTGCCTCACAGTTGGATTCATGAAATTAAATCATTTAATGGATTTGTGGTTCAGCTGATTGAGGTCCTTGGGTCTCTCTGCACTCCTGGTAGCCATCTGATTCAGTCTGTTACTGTCAGTCACTGTCATTTCCACTTGGCTGGCACCTGTGACAGGTCACATTACTGGATGTGCTCAAAATATCATATGAAAGCGAGGACTTTGATTCTGATATTGATGGGTAGTGCTCTGCTTGCCAAAGCTATCTGTGGAGACCTTGGTAAATGCAGTTTCCTCAGGCTGTTTGAGGAATCAGTGGAAGAAATGATGGTAAACAGTGGGGCCATCTGTCTCCATTTGCTGATAAGGAGATCATCTCTGAAATCTGGTTCCACTACAAGAGCCATGAGGGTGATTACGGGACTTGAGCATCTCCCCTATGAAGAGAGACTGAGAGCCCTGGGGGTGTTTAGTCTGGAGAAGAGAAGACTGAGAGGGGATCTGATCAATGTCTATCAATATGTGAGGGGTGGGTGTCAAGGGGAGGGGGCCAGGCTCTTTTCAGTGGTGCACAGTGATAAGGCAAGGAACAATGGGTTCAAACTTGAACAGAGAAGATTTCATCTCAACATGAGGAGAAACTTCTTTAGAGTGAGGGTGACAGAGCCCTGGAACAGGCTGCCCAGGGGGGTTGTGGAGTCTCCTTCTCTGGAGCCTTTCCAACCCCAGCTGGATGCATTCCTGTGCAGACTACCCTAAGTGATGCTGCTCTGGCAGGGGGGTTGGACCTGCTGATCTCTGGAGGTCCCTTCCAACCTCTGATATACTGTGAGACTGTGAGACTGTGAGACTGTGGTACAAGGTTTACTGTGAAAGCCAGGAGCTACTTTACTCACACAGGATTATTTTAACATGCTTGGCAGTTTTAAACCTACATCAAACTGTGCACCTGTTCATCTATCTATCTATCTATCTATCTATCTATCTATCTATCTATCTATCTATTTATCTATCTATCTATCTACCTATGTCTATCTATCTATCTGTCTGTCTGTCTGTCTATCTATCTATCTATCCATTCAGTTTTCTCCTGTTGTCTTCATCTAAGCCATTTCAGGTTGTGGGATCTTAGACAAAATTTTGCAGCCCTTCCCTGCTTCTACCAGAACTGCCCCAACTCTTCTCACACAAGAGCTACACTCCTCAGAGGAGACAGATCACAGTATCACATTAGATGCCAAGGGTTGTTTTTTGGGTTGGGTTGGTTTGGTTGGTTGGTTTTGGTTTGGTTTTTTGGGGTTTGGTTTTATGTTGCTGTTGTTTTATTTTGTTTGTTTTGGAATATTTTTTTTTTTAGTTTTTTTGTTTCTTTTTTTTTGTTTGGGTTATTTTTTTGTTTGGGTGTTTGTTTACTTGGGGGGTTTTGATGGGGGGTTTTGTGGTTGTTGTTGTTTTTTCCATGACAGCTTAGTAAAATAGCTTGAAATATTTAATAAATGTTCTAGTAAGGAACTTGACAGCTTGTACAAGTTGGAACATTTCAGGGCTAGGAGCTCACTGATTCGGAAACACAGAATCATAGAATGTTAGGGGTTGGAAGGGACCTCTGGAGATTGAGTCCAGCCTCCCTTGTCAAAGCAGGGTCACCTAAGGCAGGTCACACAAAAACACACCCAGGTGGGTTCTGAAAGTCTCTAGAGAAGGAGACTTCACAACCTCTCTGGACAGCCTGTTCCAGTGCTCCCTCACCCTCACCATAAGAAAATGTCTCCCCGGGTTGAGGTGGAACCTCCTAGAGCAACTACAGTCAATGTATTGCTGTGACTCTTAAAAATATTTGTAAAAATAAAATTAAAAGATGTTTGTATAATAATGGGGGAGGGGGGGGGAGTGTAATCTACTTCTGGATGAAATTAGAACTGTGAGTAAAAATCCTGACATCTCAAGGGATCTGTGCTGATCTGTTGTGTTTTTTTTTTTTTCTCAGTAGAACTTAAGAAAAAATGATAATAAACCAACTACAGTCAATGTATTGCTGTGACTCTTAAAAACATTGATAAAAATAAAATTAAAAGATGTTTGTATAATAATATGAAGGGAAAAAAATCTGTTTCTGGATTAAATTAGAACTGTGAATAAAAATCATGACATCTCAAGGGATCTGTGCTGATCTGTTGTGTGTTTTTTTCTCAGTAGAACTTAAGAAAAAAATGATAATAAAGCAGAATGTTTTTCTTTACAAAAGCTTTGCATCTCCATGTGACTTTGTAGCTCATTTCAGCCAAAGTCTGAAGCCAAATTTATTGTCAATGCAGCATGAAATGTGAATTGGGATGAAACTGACCAATCTGTCTTTGCTGCCAGAGTAAATATTCTAATAACCTCGGATGTCACTATTGTAAAAGGACTAATGTAGTGACACAGACAGACAATAGTGAGGATCATATGTAGCAGGAGGTCTTCCAGAAGCAGATAAACCTGGCTCCTACAAGCTTTATGCTCTCCACTCCTAGCAGATTTTGCTGTATTCGAGAGGAACTACTTAGTAATGCTGTAAGACAAAGTATTTCCCTGTGCTCTGTTTTGTAAGGAGGAGCATAGAACCATAGAATGATCTGGGTTGGAAGGGACCTCCAAAGCTCATCCAGTCCAACCCCCTCTGCAGTCAGCAGGGACATCCTTAATGAGGTCAGGTTGCCAGAGCCCTGTTGAGCCTCACCATGAATACCTCCAGGGATGAGGTTTGTCTGTACACCTCCTCTATTTTTCACTATCTTAGTGTGGATCCTTCTGGTCATAAAGGTTACAACTTGTGCTGTTTTCATATTAAAAAGGAATGTAGTTAAAAATAAATTGACCTTTCTTTTACATCTATTTCTAAGACCATTTTTTTTGGCTCTCCTTGCACAATTACAATGTATGAGGTATCTCAATGTAATTCCATCACGTAGGTAGATTTCTCCTGCTAAAAGAGTTATTTGGGAAAGCTTGAAATGCACTGCAGAGGACATGCAGAGACTCATTTTCCATTATAAGCAGAAAATTCTTTCTAAGAAACATTTCAGGGATACTTCAGCTTATTTGATTACAACATTTAAAGTGTTGCAGAAAAATGTGTAGCTTGTGGCACTGAAGCCTAATCAAAGTGTAGCAAAAGGCTTCATCTCTGATGCAGTTTTTTGCTATCTGATGGTTTGGGCTCAGAAATATAATGAAAGAGCCACGACACCAAAATAATGTGGTGTGGCTGATAACTAACAGGAAAAAATGAGGATAATAGATGAATGTTAAAACAGTTGTGAAGAAGACACTTTTGAAGGCATTTGTAAAATCTGAGTTGGGAAGAATAACAAAAGTGATCATTTTCTTTCCTCATTATGACTCAAGATGAAGAACATTTTGCTATTCAGAAATGTTCTAACAGGTTTTTTTACGTGGTGATTCTCCTCTTGTCCACATTACTCTGTATGTCATGGCACAGAAGCCAAGAGCTTCTTTCCTCCATTCTGATCACATCTTCCCTAATCTCATGGGATATTCCTGGGCTCTGAAGAATATCAATGTCCTAGCTGATGCTTCTGTCTTAGAGAAAAGGTGCCAATAAATATCCCTGAGATTCTATTCACGTACAGCTTTGTGGTGGGTTGTTGAAACTAGCCCCCCCCCCCCCCCCCAACATAAAATTGCCAGAAAGGCTCAGCTGGAAAGCAAATGAAGCTTTATTTACAAGCAAAACTACAATCTAACATATGAAATGCAAGGAGTATGTACAAAATACACTATATTTACATATATTTACAGTTTATGAACAACACAAGAAACCCCCTGGATAAAACCCAGGGGTTACCAAGAGCTTCCCTCTCCCTGCTCCCTTCCCTCCCCCTGTACATGGTAGAAGAGAGAGAACGAAGAGTATGGAGTAGGCTGTTAGTACTTAACCACAACAAAGAGCACAGTCAAGGTCAGCAAGATGGCAGAAGCAGTAGCTAGTATCTGCTAGAGTGAAGGAAGCCAAAAAGAGAGAGTTTACAAACTAGCTTGATGTTGGTTTTCAGACCAATGGCATTATTTGGACCTTATCATTATTTTCCCTTTCACATCCAATGGTAATTTATTTACAATCTATCACTTTCTCTTCAAGATCTGTGGAAAATTTTTTTCCAGGCACAGCCTAAAACTGCCACAAACTTCCTTCCACCATGACCTGGGAGCGTGAAGAGAATCTGAAAGAACAGAGCTGGCTCCATGGGCATGCTGCTTCTGCATCCCTATGGTATGCATAATTCTCTACAGGATATGCCATAGGTTCTTCACTAGGGTCTGTCAGTAGCCCACTCTGAATTTTGATTGCAAAGTCAGTGGGGCAGAGAAGAAGAGTGGAGATCTAGAGCTGTCACTTAATTTCAGCTCAGAAGGCCCACCAGAGCCTCTTGGCTCCCTCCTACAGGGCTTAGAGCAAGGGAATGTGGTGGTTTTATTTGGCATCTTCCTCACTTTGCATCTAGCAGGAGAAGCACAATAGCATTTGGGAACAATTTGGAGGAAGGTGGGACGGAAAGAGATTCTTCCCAGGCCGAAGCAGAGATCATTCTTTCAAGCATCAGGTATGAATAAATGAATTTTTCAGAGCAAATAGATTTGGGTGTTATTAGCTGTTACTATTAGTGCCCTGTTATCTGCCTTCACAGAGTGCAGGTGAAAAGCTTCATGTAGGCAGCTGACGTGACACTAACATAATATGATGAGGTGCAGCAGAGATTCAAATGAGATCATATTTGCTCCTTCTGCTATGGTACATCACAGAAGTCTGAAACAATGTGTTAGCTCATTACCTAACAGCAAATTGATCCTTGCAAGAAGACAGTAATTCCATTATTAGCAATCTCTTCCCACTTCCCTACCTTGTATTTAAAGATGAAAGAGAGCTGCATTTCTACAATTATTTTAGCCAGAGAAAATTAGCAAGAGCTGTCTCTGCTTAAAAATTCAAACCTTACTTTTTTATTTTTTTCCTTTCTCTTCTCTCTCTTTCAAATCTTGCAAGAATATGTTAGAAATGGCTTCAAAGGGGGTAAAAAAAAAAAGTTATTATTAATTAGTCACTTCATGCTGCACAAATGCTCAGAACTTAAAAAAGATCTACCTTATTTATTCAGCTACTTTCTGTCTCAACAGAAGCAAGCCTTTACTATACTGCATAATTTATCACTTAGGAAGAAAACACACCTTGAAGGCTTGCTAAAATTGTGATTTCCTCCTGCAAATGAAAATTTAAGTAGAGAATCCCACTGCAGTCTTCGCTCTGTCCTTCTAAGCCCTCACGTAACAGTGTGAAGAAGAAGAATTTGAGAAGAAAAATTAAAAAGACAGTTTTAAACCATCACACCTCACCCCAAAAGGCACTGTTTTAAATTCAAATTAGTACTCTTCTTTATTTCTTCCTGAGTTTAGGTCTCTGCTTAAGTGCTTTGAAAGATCAGGTCCTACAGATCAGGTTTAGTAAGCTTAGTATTAGCACTGCAATTTGCAGGAAGCTTTACAATCATCCAGTTCAGCTGACAAACACCTGGTAGATTCTGCTGGAAATTTTACTTGGCAAGACAGAAACATTCAGGTTGGAAAAGATCACCAAGTCCAACCAAGAACCCTACTCTACAAGGTTCAGCCCTAAACCATAGCCCCAAGCACCACATCCAAATGACCTTTAAACACATCCAGGGTTGGTGACTCAACCACCTCCCTGGGCTGCACATTCCAGTGCCTGATTTCCAGATTGCCTGACTCAGATTTCCATTCCCTTGAATACCAGCAGCACCCCTGTGCTAGCCACAGAATAGTCTGGGTTGGAAGGGACCTACAAGGGTCATCTGGTCTACCCCTCCTCTGCAGTCAGCAGTGGCAACCTCAACAAGATCAGGTTGCCCAGCGCCCTGAGCCCTGTCCAGCCTCACTTTGATTATCCTTGAGATCTTTTCCAACCTTATGGATTGTCTGTGTGTGTGTGATCTCCAGGGATGGGGTCCCAACCACCTCCCTGGGCAACCAGTTCCAGTGTCCCACAACCCTCATGGTAAAGAACTTGTTCCTGACATCCAAGTCACTGCATTAGATACATATTCAGGAGTGTTTACTCTGCATCCATTAATGACAGTTGGAAGACAGAGTGCTAACAGAGAGAAAAACTCTGCACCTGCCTGCATTAGGAAATAAAACAGATCCCAGCACTAGAATTTCAACTGTGAGCATCGGGAAAGAGCTCCAACTGTTCCTGGGAAAGCTGCAGCCAGCTCTTCCCAAACTGGCAGTGCTCTGGAGTCAGCATGGCTGAGTGATTGTCCTTACCAGACACTTTGCATCTAGCCATCTGTTTTGCATGCTGAGATAGCTAATGGCATGCATGCACAGGATTTTGTGCCAGTTGTCCTCAGTGCTAAAAATTATCCCAGGCACATTTAATTTACTTGTATTGATGTAGCTTCCAATCCCCATATACACCAGGGCTGGATTTAGATCAATGTTGAAAAGAAAAAAAAAAAAAAAAAAGAAGCAGAAATTCTTTCCCTAAAGTTATTTCTTCATTAAGAGAAAGCTGCATTTAAGTTTCTAGGACTGTGCAAGTGTTGTTCATATTCTAAATAGACATGACACAGAAAAGTATCAAGAGACCATGAAAACAGTTCAGTTGCTAACCAGCCATATTTGACATGTGGCATTCTCTAATTGTCAGGGTTGGAAGGGACCTCAAGGATCATCCAGTTCCAACCCCCCTGCCATGGGCAGGGAACTTCACACTACATCAGGTTGCCCAGAGCCACATCCAGCCTGGGATGAGCCTTCCACCACCTCCCTGGGCAATCTGTTCTGGTGTCTCACCACCCTCATGGTGAAAAATTTCTTCCTAACATCCAATCTGAATCTCCCCATTGCTAGTTTTTTTCCATTCCCCCCAGTTCTATCACTACCTGGCATCCTAAAAAGTGTATTCTCAATTTTATCTATGTATTTGCTATTTTCTACCTTTTATTTTACATTTTCTGCAGACTTTGAAGACGAATTCAGTGCAAGAACATCACTGCAACTGCCTATGCTACCTGGAGTCCTTGGTATAGAACTGCAGAGTAACAGATTTAGGGAATAATATTTAGCCCTAAATTTCTTGCTGCTCAAGTGTCCAGATTCACTTCATATCAGATTTGCTTGTGGGAGTGAAGTGAGGTGATTCTCCCCCTCTACTTTGCTCTGGTGAGATACCCCCTGGAGTACTGCATCCAGTTCTGAAGCTCCTATTAAAGGAAGGATATGGAGGTTCTGGAAGGTGTCCAGAGAAGGGCCACCAGGATGAGCAGAGGGCTGGAGCTCCTCTCCTATGAGGACAGACAAAGAGAGTTGGGGCTGTTCAGTCTGGAGAAGAGAAGGCTCTGAGGTGACCTTCTTGTGGCCTTCCCGTATCTGAAGGGGGCTACAAGAAAGCTGGGGAGGGACTTTTTAGGGTGTCAGGGAGTGATAGGACTGGGGAATGGAAAAAAAAAGTGAAATGGGTAGATTCAGATTGGATGTTAGGAAGAAATTCTTACTCATGAGGGTGGTGAGACACTGGAACAGGTTGCCCAAGGAGGTGGTGGAAGTCTCATCCCTGGAGGTTTTTGCAGCCAGGCTGGATGTGGCTGTGAGCAACCTGCTGTGGTGTGAGGTGTCCCTGTCAATGGCAGGGGGGTTGGAACTGGATGATCCTTGAGGATGATCTTCCAACCCTGGCAATTCTATAATTCTATGATTTTGTGATATTAAGTGTTCTGCTTTCTTACCCTGCAGAGATCAGTACACATGGACAGTTTGCATGAATTAGGAGCATCATAAATACACAGAGATGAGTTTTGCTTAAAGAAAACGCATATTATGTTTTGTTTTTGTTTTTTTTTTTACCCCAGAATATTACTAAAAAAATGGATGGAGGGCAAAAATTTGTCAACACCTTTACCCAATTTAAATAGAAAGAGATGAGCTTAGCTTAAAAGCCCTATTATGTGATGTTTTTCCCCCCAGAATATTATTAAAAAATGGATGGAGGGTAAAATTTTGTCAACATCTTTACCCATCAACCTCCAAGTTCACTTTAATTAGAAGAAGCTGTGCTGGCAAGGCACAGAGCCTGCACTGTGCTGTAGTAGTGATGACTCCAGACTCGTTTTGAATAAAATATTTAGATCCTTCTGACAATCTTAAACTTTTGTGTTTTTTCCTCTTTCTCTGTCATAGTTCAGCATTCAGTTGCCTCTCTTATCTGCCAGGCTTATAACCTTACTGCAGCCTTAAATTTTTTTTCTTTCCTTTTGTTTCAAAATAAACAATTTCTTCCCTTGTACCATTTCCACTTAAAATACAGGATGCCCTTTAATTTCATCAAGACCAAGTTATCAGATGAGAAAACAAACTTCTTTTTCTTTGATTTCTACCTAATTTTCCTTTGATTGTAGTAGTCTTTGAGCTTGCTAAGCATGCCTGATGTAATAACTTTTCCTTGAGTTTTTAATAGCCAATTAGCTTTTATTTTCTGACAATTAATATTTCATAGAAATATTACTTCAGTTCTTTTACTGTGGCAGCTAACAGAACATGGAAGAGACAGAGCCTATAGCCATTTATTCTGTCACTCCAGCAAATTCCCTTTTTATAACTAAGAAAAAAAAAAAAGACAAAAAGAATTGAATTCCCTTAGATCTACTCCAAGACCTTTGCCTTAGTATACAATATTTTGTATGAAAACAGCTGCATAATTATTCTTGGCTAGTGATAACTTGTGAATGCATGTTCATTACTTTGGAAAGAGAAAATTAAATCTGTTTGTACTACAATGGTCTGTACAAAAAGAACAATTTGGACAGAAAGATATTTTTATTTTCTTTCCAACATAGGATATGTTTCCAAAATTACCATTTAGATGCATCATCAAACAGATCTCAAAATTTTTTGAAGGAGGACTCCTTTGAAAGTCCACTCAGGTAGGTGCCAAGGCTGTAACTCTACCATATTTCAGCAGAAAAGTTTCCTGGGAATGCTGGCAATATGTTGTTGCTTTTGTATATCTATCTATCCATCTATCTATCTATCTATCTATCTATCTATCTATCTATCTATCTATCTATCTATCCATCATCTATCTGTCTATCCATCTATCTATACATCAATCCATCTATCTATCTATCTATCCATCTATCTGTCTATCCATCTATCTATACATCAATCCATCTATCTATCTATCTATCCATCTATCTATCTATCTATCCATCTATCTATCTATCCATCTATCTATCTATCTATCTATCATCTATCTGTCTATCCACCTATCTATACATCAATCCATCTATCTATCTATCTATCTATCTATCATCTATCTATCTGTCTATCCATCTATCTATCAATCCATCTATCTATCTATCTATCTATCTATCTATCTATCTATCACCTATCTATCTATCTATCTATCTATCTATCTATCTATCTATCTATCTATCTATCATCTATCTATCTATCTGCCCTGGTGAGACAACAGCTGGAATACTGTGTCCAGCTTTGGGCTCCCCAGTTCAAGAGAGACAGAGACCTGCTGGAGAGAGTCCAGGAGAGAGCCAGGAGGACTTGAGCATCTCCCCTGTGAAGAGAGACTGAGAGCCCTGGGGCTGTTTAGTCTGGAGAAGAGAAAGCTGAGAGAGGATCTGATCAATGTCTATCAATATGTGAGGGGTGGGTGTCAAGTGGAGGGGGCCAGGCTCTTTTGGGTGTTTCACAGTGATAAGACAAGGAACAATGGGTTCAAACTACAACATAGAAGATTTCAGCTCAACATGAGGAGAAAGTTCTTTACAGTGAGGGTGACAGAGCCCTGGAACAGGCTGCCATCGGGGGTTGTGGAGTCTCCTTCTCTGGAGCCTTTCCAACCCCAGCTGGATGCATTCCTGTGCAGACTACCCTAAGTGATGCTGCTTTGGCAGGGGGGTTGGACCTGGTGATGTTTGGAGGTCTCTTCCAAGCTCTAGTGCACTGTGATATGCATACAACATATGAAAATAGAGTTACAAAGACATCAGCATTTTATTAGCTTCTTATTATCATTACTTTAAATCTGAGACCTACAAACAATTCATGCAAGGGAACATCTTTATATTTGTAAAAATACCTCCTGAATTTCACAGCTCCACTCATTTTTGAAAGGCTTAATACAAGGCTACCACAGCAAAGTCCAAGTTCTCAGCTGAAGTGCAGTAGATGAAGCATCTCACAATCTATCCCCCCCTTTCTGTCTTGGATTTTAAGCTCCTCAAAGTGGATTGAGCCAACAGAAACCCTTCCATTTTTCCTCATTTAGCAGAAGCATAATCAGTGCTGCTGGTAATGATTCACAGTATCAGTTTGTCCTGTGACTGATAGCATAGAAAATAAAAAGTCCTGTCATCCATTCATCCATCTGTTTTCCTCTATCAGCTAATGCCTTGGGTTTGTTTTTTTTAACCCCACTAAAACTGGGAATTGTGAACAAAGGCACCACAGCAGCTGGTGAAGGTTCTGGAGAACAAGTCTTGTGAGGAGTGGCTGAGAGACCTGGGATTGTTTAGTTTGGATGAGAGGAGGCTGAGGGGAGACCTCATTGATCTTTACAACTCCCTGAAAGGAAGTTGCAGTGAGATTGGGGTCAGCCTCTTCTCTCCAGTATCAGGTGATAGAATGAGAGGAAATGGTCTGAAATTGTGTCAGGGGAGGTTTAAGTTGGATATAAGGAAAATTTTCTCAGGCATTGGAACAGGTTACACAGGAATGTGGTGGAGTCACTGCCTCTGGAAGTGTTAAACATGTGGACATGACTCTTCAGCACGTGGTTTAATGTCCATACTGGTCTTAGCTTGATGCTTGGATGATCTTAGAGGACTTTTCCAAATGGAACAATTCTATGAATACTGCTGGCCTAAGGTGTAAAGAGAAGTAAAAAGGAATGGAAGCAATTGCTGCTCTCATTCACTGCTTCCCTCTTCTCTTTTGCCAAACAGTGCATGGTCAGGAAGGAGTGACTAGACCTCTCCTGCCCTTTTTTGCAGCCATTGGCACTATCACAGGAGACTTGCACAAAGAACTGGAGAAATCACTTGAGTTTTGTAAATTGCTGTAGTATACTTTCAAAAGTGGTTTGTTGCTATTTCATACTCTCATTGGAAATGAAATGGAAGCTGGAAGGCACTTTCTAGTCCATCTATTTCATTACTCAGGTGTTTCACAGAATCACAGGATTGTCAGGGACCTCAAGATCATCTAGTTCCAAGCCCCCTGCCATGGGCAGGGATACTTTCCACTAGGTCACATGGCCCACAGCCACATACAACCTAGCCTTAAAAACTTCCAGGGATGAGGCTTCCACCATCTCTTTGGGCAACCACTTCCAGTGTCTCACCACCTTTATGGTGAAGAACTTCTTCCTAACATCTAGTCTAAATCTCCCCTCCTCTAGCTTGGGTTTATTCCCCCTAGTCCTATCACTACTTTGCCTTGCTCTTTCAGTCTTCCAGTGTAACAATTCCTGATTCCTCATATGCCAGTGGTAATCCTAATACTGGAAGTTCAGTTTGTGATGTACATTCATCAATCTGATTAGTAACCATTACAATACTTAGATAAGCTTCTGACTAGACAAATATTTACAGAGATCCTGTTGATTCTGTTATCAGGAATTGTGTGGCCAGCAGGAGCAGGGAAGTCATTCTGCCCTGTGCTCAGCACTGGTTAGACCACACCTTGAGTCCTGTGTCCAGTTCTGGGCTCCTCAGTTCAAGAAAGATGTTGAGTTGCTGGAACATGTCCAAAGAAGGGCAACAAAGCTGGGGCACAGCCCTGTGAGGAGAGGCTGAGGGAGCTGGGGGTGTTTAGCCTGGAGAAGAGGAGGCTCAGGGGAGACCTCATTGCTCTCTACAACTACCTGAGGGGAGGTTGTAGCCAGGTAGGGGTTGGTCTCTTCTCCCAGGCAACCAGTGACAGAACAAGAGGACATAGTCTCAAGCTGTGCCAAGGGACATTTTGGTTGGATGTGAGGAAGAAATTCTTCCCAGAAAGAGTAATTGGCCATTGGGATGTGCTGCCCAGGGAGGTGGTGGAGTCACTGTACCTGGAGGTGTTTAAAATCAGACTAGATGCCATGGTTTAGCTGATTAGATGTTGTTGGGTGATAGGTTGGACTTGGTGATCTCAAAGGTCTTTTCCAACCTGGTTATGTCTTTGATTCTGTGATCCACATATTCAGACTGTAAGATATTGCACATAAAATATGTACATTGTAAAAAATGTGAGCATACGAATTTTTAATTCCTTTCTTGTCCCTACCACTGCCACTGTAAAATATTCTCAGCACTTATAGTCTGCAGCTCAGATCCAGGACCAATGAAATTTAGCCAGACATTTTTATTTCTGCTTTGGTACTACAACAAAATGCTCATAAATTGCACAAAACAGGAGCTCGAGTCTTCTTAATTTCCTTGCTAAAATTATACTAAATAATGAATTTAGTTCCAGCATTTAAGTAACATCCTAAATCTTAATTCAGGCACAGCTGCTTTTTTGTCCTGAAAAGCAGAGACTCAAATGCTCACAAAAGGATATAATTTATCTTAATGATGGCACACTTGATGCATTGCTGTAGAGCACACAGGAGGCAGCAGTCCCACTGCTAACTGATACAGAACTTCAGAGTCACAGCGAATGCAGACCTTGAAAGGC
The DNA here is from genome assembly GCF_027791375.1 of Indicator indicator. Taxonomy (NCBI): domain Eukaryota; kingdom Metazoa; phylum Chordata; class Aves; order Piciformes; family Indicatoridae; genus Indicator; species Indicator indicator. The sequence continues at coordinate 3,685,029 of NC_072015.1, forward strand.
AGAGAACAACAGACAGGAAATATTTCACAGGTCAGTGTCAATAAACTGACACTGGCCTGTGGTCTGAATTGTGTAGCTCCAGGTAGAATCATACTAAAGAGCACATAAAGCTTTGCTTCTTTTTTCCTGAGCACACAAAAGGGAAAACAGAAGAAACGTCAGGTAGATGGATGAAGTGGGTAACTGCCTTTTAATTACATTTTTTACTATAGGTAGAAATGATATTTAGGGGGGGAAAAAAGTGAATCTACAGCACATGGAAGGGGAAGAGAAGAATAAGATGCACCCAGCTGTCATAAATGAACATAAATGAAATTAAGTTGCCTGAACAGCAGGAAATACAATTTGTGCCAGAAACTGTCACATTGATCCCATCCATCTCTCAAACAAGGCTATCAATCACTGTCTCATGCCTGTCTTTGGCATAGTTTTTCTTACTTCCAGCTGGCTGTGCTTCAGCTGTGGAGTCATGGTAGCAGAAATTCATTTCTCCTCTTTGCTCATCTTTTATTCTTCAGGATTTCAGCCATTTCTGCCAACCCTGGGAAGGTATTATCCTTCATGGAGCAGTAAGAAGATCATGGGCAGGAATGGATGCTTAGTGAACACAGCTGCAGACTGACAGGCATGATATTTATTCCTACCTCTGCAGTGGACACTGCAAATCTGTTCTTCAGGGCTTAACTTTTCTCTGTCTCAAAAAACTCAACTTATATACTGAAGTCTTACCATGTATGAATTTCTGTCTCATGAGCTGTATGTTCCACATGTATTCATGCATGTGATATTTATAACAGCCAAAGGCTTTATCTTCTATTCCATGGATTTCACATTCCTGCAATCTGGGAAGATGCAAAGATACTTCTTTTGAGGAAAAAAAGAAAGTTTCTTTACTGTTTGTATGTGTACAACATGCAATTGCAGGACCGTCCTCTGTTCAGGATCTTAAGTTAGAATATAAGGTAGAAGTTAAAATCAGGGAGCACTGAGAGCTTTCTGCTACTTGAGGGAAGGCAAACTGAGTGCCAAAGGTGACAGCAAGGCAGGCAGGGCAGTGGCCTCACTGGCTGGAGCAGAGCACCAAAGCACCTAGGCAAGAGTGGACCAGAGCAGTAACCAAGGTCAGCTAGCTGGCCCAGGGCTTGCCAGGCATATTCACAGGGATGATGTAGGTCTGAAGTCAAGCCAGGAGGCTATAGGCCAGTGTCCTGCTTCAGATCAACAAAGTACATGGCAAGCAGAGGCATGGATGCAGTGTAGCTCAGGCAGGGACCATGGCAGATTGGCTCAGGATAAATGCAGCCCCTGAATGAGAGTAGGGCAGCACCTGTCACTGCTTCTCCCTGCCCATGGCAGGGGAAGTTGGAACTAGATGATCTTTGAGGTTCCTTCCAACCCTGACTGTTCTGTGATTCTCAAACAACCCTGCAATTGGCATCAACAATGTGCTCTTGGAACAGCAATGTGCTCTTGTTGGAACAGCAATGTGCTCTTGTGGCCAAGAGAGCCAATGGCATCCTGGGATGTATCAAGAAAGGTGTTCAGCAGGTCTAGGGAAGTTCTTCTACCTCTCTACTCTGCCCTGCTGAGACCACAGCTGCAATCCTGTGTCCAGTTTGGGGCTCCCCAGTTCAAGAGAGACAGAGACCTGTTGGAGAGAATCCAAGGGAGAGCCAGGAGGATGCTTAGGGGACTTGAGACTCCTTGTGAAGAGAGACTGAGAGCCCTGGGGCTGTTTAGTCTGGAGAAGAGAAGACTGAGAGGGGATCTGATCAATGTCTATCAATACCTGAGGGGTGGGTGTCAAGGGGAGGGGGTGCCACTATTCTGGCAAGCAGGATTGTGGCTCAGTCGGTAGAGCATGGGACCCTTAATCCCAGGGTCGTGGGTTTGAGCCCCATGTTGGGCGCCAAAAATAAAAAGTGTGTCGGTGTGAGCTGAAATTCCCCCCCCCCACCAATAACCAGGCTAGCCCAGTCTGGAAGCAAATGAAGGCTGTATTTACAAGCAGAGTCTAAAATCTACAATGAAATGCAATGAATATGTACAAATATACAAAATTCACAACATTCACAAATATATACAATCAACAGAAAAGCACAACTGATCTCCCTTTGCTTCCCCCCAAGGGGACCCTCCCAAAGGGGCCTCTCTCTCCCAGGAGCTTCCCCCCCAGACCCCCCTGGACAGAGAAGCAGAGTTAGTTAAGCAGAAAGTTGTTAACTTAGCTGCCAAGGTCAGTGTGTTATCTTCAGCCAGAAGAGAAGAAGAAACAGCAGCCAGACAGCCCAGCAACTGCCCCCACTGCCGAACGCAGAATGTGCAGAGTGCCTACTTTGTTTTGGGTAATAGTTCTTAAACATTTCTATCTATCCAATGCAAGTGTTTAGAACAATCGTTATTTTGCTTTCTTACACCCAATAGTGACTTATTTACATTCTTTCACTTTCTCTGTTCTGAACTTTGCAAGGAAAAATTAAAAAGACAGTTTCAAACCATCACAGGGGGACAGGCTCTTTTGGGTGGTGCACAGTGATAAGACAAGGAACAGTGTGTTCCAATTTGAACATAGAAGATTTCAGCTCAACATGAGGAGAAACTCCTTTACAGTGAGGGTGACAGAGCCCTGGAACAGGCTGCCCAGGGGGGTTGTGGAGTCTCCTTCTCTGGAGACTTTCCAACCCCACCTGGATGCTACTACCCTAAGTGATGCTGCTTTGGCAGGGGGGTTGGACATGCTGATCTCTTAATGGCCCTTCCAACCTCTGATATACTGTGAGACTGTGAGACTGTGATCAAGGCCAGAGAGAGGATCTGTGGCCACTGGCCTTGAGCCTTTCGTGCTGAGGCCTCCAAATGATGGCAGAATTCACTCAGGGTTTGGACACTCAGTGGATAAGTAGTGCAGTTACAACCCATGTGAATTTGTCCCTGGAATTTATTTCATTGCATGGGCTTGGGAGAAATTGTATAGAACAGCATAGACTGTAATAACTGGAGCACCTGGCTTAGTGAGGTGCAGATGTCACTCAATTTACTACTAAAAAGAATGACAGCATCTGAAGTATCATTTGTTTTCCTGTTTCAAATACTCTTGCAGTTCTTTGTGACAAAAGTAGCAAACACCAAGACCTTCAAGATATTTCTTCATCAGATATGCTTCTCAGCAAAAAAAAAAAAAATCTATTGATTCATACCTAGTAATGACTTCTGGGATTCAGTCATCAGTGAATCAATTCAGGAGGATTACCTTCAACTTTAATAGTAATTCCATGCATGGATGGCCAAAATGATCAGCCTGGCAACATATCCTCTTTGTTTACTATTTAGAAAGTCCTGTATGACTAACAGCTACCATCTAGGAAATAGCTCCAGAAGTTTCCTGCTGCTCTGCCTAATACTTTAGTTGCTCTGATTAGACCAAAGGAATTTCTGGGTTCCAAATTGCTGTGCCTTTTGCTGTGACTTAGATCTTTCAAAGCCAATGACCTTAACTTCAGAGCAGGGATGCTATTGACACATTTCTCACACTGGTAGATTTTTCTTAAAACTGCACTTTGGAGATGTGGGAGAGCAGCACACTGATAACAGCAATGCTGTAAAAAAAAAAAATAAAAAAAAAGAGTTTTTTTTTCTTACAGAAAGCACTTTCCCATCTACTTTGTTAGGTGAAAACATTTTAGCTGAGGTAGGAATGTTGTGAAATCATCTGGTTTGTATACATAGCAACTACCTCAAATACAGCAGGTTTGCTGGTGACACCAAGCTGTGTGGTGCAGCAGGCACGCTGGAGGGAAGGGATCCATCCAGAGGGACCTGGACAGGCTGGAGAGGTGGGCACAAGCCAACCTCAGGAGGGTCAACAAGACCAAGGGCAAGGTCCTGCAGCTGGGTCAAGGCAATCCCAAGCACAACTACAGGCTGGGCAGGGACTGGCTGGAGAGCAGCCCTGAGGAGAGGGACTTGGGGGTGCTGGTGGATGAGAAGCTCAACAGGAGCCAGCAGTGTGCACTTGCAGCCCAGAAAGCCAACCAGAGCCTGGGCTGCATCAAGAGAAGTGTGGCCAGCAGGGCAAGGGAGGTGATTCTCCCCCTCTGCTCCACTCTGCTGAGACCCCATCTGGAGTACTGCATCCAGTTCTGGAGCCTCTATTACAAGAGGGATCTGGACATGCTGGAAAGTGTCCAGAGAAGGGCCACCAGGATGAGCAGAGGGCTGGAGCTGCTCTCCTATGAGGACAGACTGAGAGAGTTGGGGCTGTTCAGTCTGGAGAAGAGAAGGCTCCAAGGTGACCTTCTTGTGGCCTTCCAGTATCTGAGGGGGGCTACAAGAAAGCTGGGGAGGGACTTTTTAGGGTGTCAGGTAGTGATAGTACTGGGGGGAATGGAATAAAGCTGGAAGTGGGGAGATTCAGGATGGATGTGAGGAAGAAGTTCTTCCCCATGAGAGTGGTGAGAGCCTGGAATGGGTTGTGCAGGGAGGTGGTTGAGGCTCCATCCCTGGAGGTGTTTGCAGCCAGGCTGGATGAGGCTCTGGCCAGCCTGATGTAGTGTGAGGTGTCCCTGCCCATGGCAGGGGGGTTGGAACTGGATGATCCTTGTGGTCCCTTCCAACCCTGACTGATTCTATGTTTCTATTCTATGATTCTAATTTTATTGTCCCTCTGTAATGTCAGTAACCCTTTGGCAAAGTGAGAACTACCCAGCAGAGCTTCCTTCCAGGTCTCAGATGTTAGAACAATGACACCACAGCAACATGCATCAGGGAAAGTAGTACAAGTGAGTCTGTCTTGCAGACTGATAGACAGAAATTAATGACTAAGGAAACATTCAATATTCTTGATGAGATGTCTGAAAGAGCATGGAACCTGTTCCTCTCTGATGTCAGGAGCTTCTGATGACTATTGACTCCCCTTTTTGATTTAAGGAAGACTACACCACTAATGCATTTTTCAGAACCATTTTAATATTTGATCAAGGATAAAGTAGATTCTGCATCATACTTACTTGAAACAGGGCAGCAAGATGCAAATGCTGAACAGAAAGTTGATGAAAGTTTTGCTGCTAAAGCGGAGATGGAGATCAATGCTCCAGCAGATTCCCACTCTGCTTGCAGAAAAGTCAACCACATCTGGTGTATGGGACTCTAAGTAAGATATCATGAATGACAAGTAGGCAAAAGATATCAAAAGTACACCCTACTGTCTCCTCACCTAACCTATGTCCTGCCAGGGCTGCAAAACAGAGTATTAGAGCTTGGAAAGCACCTCCAGAGATGGAGTCACACCCCCCTGATAAAGGAGGATCACCTAGGGTAGTCCATACAGGAACACATCCAGGTGGGTTTGGAAAGGCTCCAGAGAAGGAGACTCCACAACCCCCCTGGGCAGCCTGTTCCAGGGCTCTGGCACCCTCACTGGAAAGAAGTTTCTCCTCATGTTGAGGTGAAACTTTCTCTGTTCAAGTTTGTATCCACTGTTCCTTGTCTTATTACTGAAAAGAGCCTGGCCCCCTCCCCTTGACACCCACCCCTCAGGTATTGATAGACATTGATCAGATCCCCTCTCAGTCTTCTCTTCTCCAGACTAAACACCCCCAGGGCTCTCAGTCTCTCTTCACAGGGGAGATGCTCAAGTCCCCAAATCATCCTCATGGCTCTCCCTTGGATTCTCTCCAGCAGGTCTCTGTCTCTCTTGAACTGGGGAGCCCCAAACTGGACACAGGATTGCAGCTGTGGTCTCACCAAGGCAGAGTAAAGAAAGTGGGCAGACTAATACAGAATTTAAGCTGTAGGAGCAAAAACAGAGTCTCCAGAGAGGGAGAATCCACAACCTCTCCAGGCACTGCCTGTTCCAGTGCTCCGTCAGCATTACAGTAAAGAAGTTTCTCCACACACAGGGGTAGAGCTTCTTGTGTTTCAGCTTGTGTCTGTTGCTCCTCATCCTATCACCAGTGAAAAGAGACCGCGTCCTTCTTGACATCTACCATTAAATTATTTGTAAGCATTGATCAGACCTGCTCTCAGCCTTCTCATTTCCAGCCTTCTCATAAACACCCCTGGTCTCGCAGCCTTTCCTCATGAGACAGATGGTGGAGTTCCTTAACCATCCTCACAGCCCTCTTTTGGACCCTCTCGAGTATTTCCCTGTCCCCCTTCAACAGGGGAGCCCAGAACTAAGCACAATACTCCAGATGTGGTCTCACTAAGGCAGAAGAGCATCACAGATATTATTTTCCTCTTAAAAAAAAAAAAAAAAAAAAAAAAAGGGACTCCACCAATTCCATAGAATCATAGAATTGTTAGGGTTGGAAGGGACCTCAAGGATCATCTAGCTCCAACCCCCCTGCCATGGGCAGGGACACCTCACACCACAGCAGGTTGCTCAGAGCCACATCCAGCCTGGCTGCAAAAACCTCCTGGGAAGAGGCTTCCACCACCTCCCTGGGCAACCTGTTCCAGTGTCTCACCTCCCTCATGGGGAAAAACTTCCTCCTAACATCCAATCTGAATCCACCCATTTCTATTTTTTTCCCATTCCCCCTAGTCCTATCACTACCTGACACCCTAAAAAGTTCCTCCCCAGCTTTCTTCCCCCTTCAGATACTGGAAGGCCACAAGGTCTACTTGGAGTCTTTCTCCAGACTGAACAGCCCCACCTCTCTCAGTCTGTCCTCACAGCAGAGGAGCTCCAGCCCTCTGACCATCCTTGTGGCCCTTCTCTGGACACCTTCCAACACAGTACAGAGTATTCCATGCAACTCCATGGCACAGGACTCTGGGATTTCATCATGCTCAGGTTACTAATTGGGAATTTTGTAATAGTTAGCCACATGAATTGAAAATTTATCTTTTTACACAGACTTGGGCTGCTCCTGGAGGTGTTGCCCTGCTCATTATTTTGAAAATTCAGAATTTTTCCTTTAAAACTGGAAGCCATCCAAATCTTTGCATGCATTATTCATCTTTTCAGGTGGAATTCCAGATGCTGTTCAAGCTTTCTGGGCTACATTTTCTCTTTAATTCACCTTAACTGTCTTTATTTACAACTTGAACTCTCACCTGTTAGCAGAGGTTCTTTTGCTCATCTCTTACACTCCCTGAGACTTACAACCCTGCCCTAAATTAAAGAAATTATAAAGAGGAGACTAGACAAGCAGCCACAGTATATTTTTATGTTCTGTCCATTCACATTATTTTCTTCTTTTATGGCTTTATAATCTCCTCATCTATCCTTCAGGTTTCCTAGCCCAAGTCTGAGAGCAGATTTACCACATGAGCCTGGGAGTCTTGTAGCAGTTAACTTGCCAGCATTGCCTACCATGGTGACTCTGGTCAGATAAAACTTGCATTCTCCAGATCTATTCCTTTATGGAGACATGCCAGTGCTGCTCTTTCCTTGGTTTTCTGCTCTTTCCAAGGACCACTGATTTTCCTATGCAGTCAGCCTATTTATTTATTTTTTAATCCCCAGACATTTGGTATCTAACACAATAATTACTAAGATGCCTACATAGTTTGTCTTATTAGTGTGTTAAGAGATAATGAAAGCATTCATAATTTTCCCTAAAGACCAGGGAACTTAGTATTAATATCTCAACTATTAAAAACACAATTTACAACCCATATGCTTCTTCCTTCTTATAGATAAATCAGGTTTCTACGGTTTCCTTTTTACTCTTGGTGATTTAGTTGCAACAAAATAGCCCTCAGTGAACTGTAGTGCTGCTGAATATCTCCCCATTGATGAAGCATAGCCTGATCATCTACCCCATCCAAATAATTATGCAATCTTTGACAAAAATCAGTGCTATGATATTTCTTGAACTGTGCTTCACAATCATCATGTTACTAAATCCAGCCAGTTTTTCCAAGCAGAGTGTCATCAGAACTTCTCCTCTAAGGCAAGAGAACAACTGACAGGCCTTCAGTGTTCCTAGACCCTTCAGTTTGGATAGGTGTTGCTTAAGAGGACTGATTTTTTAAGTTTAGAGGATTTTTGCTACCTTAAATTTCAGTAATTCCCACCTGCAGCACTAAGTAACTATTACAAAACATTTGAGAAAGTCTAATCAAAGTTAGAGGAAAAAGAATAAAAATAGTTTCCTCTTCAGAAAGCTTTTTAAACTGCAAGCTGAAAGCTCCCAACCCAATGGCAGGTGACTTTGAAGCCCCAGAAAGCACTTTGTCCCTTCTTCATTTACATCTGTGTGCAACTGAAGTGTACACCTAGGGCTCACTGTTCCTTGCTTCAAAAGCTTACTTAGAACTTCTCATTAGTCCCCACTCAGCTTTCATTTTACAGGTAGAAAGCTATGAAAGGATTGAAAGGAGGTCCTCTTCTCCCACCAGGGTTGACATATATGCTGCCAAAGTCCAGACACCAGGACAGTGCTGCTCAGTGCTGCTAGTCTGGCTGCAGAGTTGTTCCCTGGCACTAATCTCTCTTGTGTTAAGCCAAAGCACTGTCACTGCCTACTATAAAATAGGTAAGGAAAGTTAAAATTCTCTATATGCAGATGGCAACCTGTTCAGCTGACTTGTTGGCAAAGTTTGAACATTGGACTGCAGACATTGGACTTTTAATTGGATTTTGTTTTTCCAAGTGACAGTCTATTAAAATGAGAGAGAAAAAATACAACAGCAGCTCTGTGGGAGAACTTCACAAAAGTTTAACCTCTTTGCATCTTTAGAAAAATACAGATGCCTCACCATGACCAGAGACTCAGTAACTACAGAAAAGCAAAGAATTGTAGAATTATTTCAGTTGGAAAAGACCTCCAAGATCATCGAGCCCAACTGTCAGCCTAACTCACCATGGCCATTAAACCACATCCCAAAGTGCCATCTCTACACATTTCCTGAACACCTTCAGGGATGGGGACTCCACCACCTCCCTGGGCAGCCTGTGCCAATGCCTGACCACTCTTGCAGCAAAGAATTTTTTCTAATATCCAACCTAAACCTCCCCAGTACAATTTCAGGCCCTTTCCTCTTGCCCTGTCACCTGATATTAGAGAGAAGAGAGCAGCTCTCACCTCACTGCAACCTCCTTTCAGGTAGATGTAGAGAGCAGGAAGGTCCAAGCTCAGCCTCCTCTTCTCCATATAGGTCACTATGGAATTTTTAACAAACTCCTTTTCTACAGTGTACTGGTTTGGGGCCAGACAGATCCTCTCTCGCCCCGAAAGGGACAAAAGAATGAGACTCACACAAACGGATTGGAGAGTGATGGAAAGTTTAAATGGAAAAGCAATTGGTGAAGCTACAAAAGACTGCAAAGGATAGTGCCAAGAATATCCCAAAAGAATACAGAACCCCTCACAGAATTCCCAAAGTTTCCCAATCCTTCCCTTCTCCCACCTGAGGGTAAACCCAAACCCCCAGGGCTCTTTCTTCCCCCTCCCACTGCTAGGCAAGTCTCAGGCTGGCCAGGTCTCAGACTGCCCCCCCCCTCCATTCTCCTCCTGGCATTAGGCCTAGTCAGGCCTAAGAGGCCTTGAGGATAGTCCCCCGGCATTACCCGATAAGAGAGGACATCTCCCATGGGATCAGAGAGGGAAGAAAGAGGAAGAGAATGACTCTGCAGATGGCTTTATAGGGTGCAGGATTTGTGGGTAGAAATACGTCGTTTCCTGTGTCCACCCCTCTTGGGTGGGCACCCAGGACACCAGAGGTGTATCTCATGCGGCAGTGGCAGGGAGCACCCAGCCTAAACTGCCACATACAGTAAAGATATTAACTGCAGCTCTGTAAGTCAGAGCATTTACAAACCTTTGAGAACAGGTAGGGGAACAGCTTTGCAAAATTGTTCTTCATTTCATTAATCCTATTGTAAGCTACCAGTTAAGCTTGCACTAAATAATCAGAGTAAACCTCTAAATCCTGGGTAACTCACTCACTTTGGAATACAAAACACAGCCTAATAAAGTCTTGTTTCATGATAATTCCTAAAAGGCAACATAAAAGAAATAACTGAAAGGTAATTCCCTCTAATTAATTCCAAATATTTCTCCCATCTCTAAACTAAGCCCTCAAATATTTCTCCTATTTCTAAACCAAAGTCTTTTTCTCACTGTCATACTAATACTACTTTCATTTGGGGACTCCCCTGTTTTTAATGACTGAGCTTCTGCTCTCTGGAAATATTTTTCCTGCTTCAGGATAATTCTGTTTGTTTGTTTGCACATGTTTTCTGAAGTGTTTGATTGAATTTGGAGTTCACAAAAATTATTGGATTCTTAACATTTGAACTTTCTTTTCAGTTGTTACTGCTACCCACATCAGGTATTTTTGGTCCTTTTGTTTGGGTCAGAATAAGGCATGAAGAAAAATGTACAGTTTGAAAATCCAAATAGGCCACTGGAATGTGCTGCCCAGGAGGTGATGGAGTCAGCATCCCTGGAGGTGTTCAAAAAAAGCTTGGCTGTGGCATTTGGAGCCATGGTTTAGTTGTCAGGAGGTGTTAGGTGGTAGGTTGGACTTGATGATCTCTCAGGTGTTTTCCAGCCTGGTTGTTTCTGTGTGATTCTGTGATTATCAATTGTAAATACCTGTAAATATTTGCCAATCCTGTATATTTTGTACATGTTTGTTGCAGTCCATTGTAGATTGTAGTTTTGCTTGTAAATACAGCTCCATTTGCTTCCAGCTGAGCTGGTCTGGCAAATTTAATGTGTGGGGGAGGAATTTTTCAACCCACCACACTCCTACTTCAGCACTCGTGGATGCTTCCACACCCCATTCCCCTGTCACAATTTCCTGACAGCAGCCTCTGTGCTGCTATCAGGGATGGGTCAAACCTGCTTTGCTCTGTACAGGCTATCTGTAGGACCTACACACAGTACACAAGCCACTACTAGGCATACACAAACTGAAGTTTTCAGACGCAGCTCCTTAAGTCTGGTAGGAGAGCAGAACTCACCCCTTACTCCCAAACAAGAAAACTTGCTGATTTTCATGTCTGTGCCACAAGGTTGCATGCATTTCCTTTAAAATGGAACAGAACATTCTTGCTCTTCTTTCAGATGAAAAACATTGTGATTTCCTTCCACTAATTAGAAGAAACCTTTTGATCATTACACAGCAACATTCCAAAACACTAGCCTGGGGAAAAGAAATCAGCCTTCAAATTCCTCCCAAACAATTAAACCTTGGCAGTCTTGCAAACAGCTTCTAAACAACTGAAATACTTTTCTAATAATGCAGCCTTATTTTGTCTTGTTTATAGGCAGTACAATAATTTTAATTAGATCTACATGTGCATGATTTATATATCACATATGCTGCATGTGTATGGTTTTTAAAACAAGACTAAGCCACCCTGTAATATTTGAGGAGGTTTCTCTTTGATCTTTCTTTGTAGTTGGTTTCCTCTAAGCCCTGTATCATCTTCATAATTTGAGTCTCACCACTTACATAATTTAAGTCTTCAAAACAAGGTACAGAAAATAGTAATGTTTCTTCTATATACTAAGAGCCAAGTCTGCAGTCATCTATTCATTGATCACAGAATGTTAGGGGTTGGAAGGAACCTCAGAAGAGCATCCAGTCCTGTCAGAGCAGGATCACCTAGAGTAGGTCACACAGGAACACATCTAGATGGGTTTGGAGTGCCTCCACTGAAGGAGACTCCACAACCTCTCTGGGAAGCCTGTTCCAGGGCTCTGTCACCCTCACAGTGAAAAAGTTTTTCCTTATGTTCTCTTGGAATCTCCTTCACTCCAGCGTGCACCCATTGCCCCTTGTCCTGCTACTGGACATCAATGAAAAGAGTCTGGTTCTGTCCTCCCAACACTCTCTCTTCACATATTTATAAACATGAATAAAGTCACCTCTCAGTCTCCTCTTCTCCAGGCTAAAGAGCCCCAGCTCCCTCAGCCTTTCCCTAGAAGGCAGGTGTTCCAATCCCTTAATCATCATGACTCTGTGCTGGTCTCTTTCAAGCAGTTCCCTGAGATCCTTAGACTGAGGGGGCCAGAACTAGACACAATATTCCAGATGCAGTCTTATCAGGGTAGAGTAGAGGGGGAGAAGAACCTCTCTCCACCTACTCACCACACCCCATCCTAAACATCCTGGGATGCCATTGACCATCTTGGCAAGCAGGGCACATGACTGGCCTGCTGTCCACCAGGACCACTAGGTCACAGTCTCACAGTATATCAGGGGTTGGAAGGGACCTCAACAGATCATCAGGTCCAACCCCCCTGCCAGAGCAGCATCACTTAGGGTAGTCCCCACAGGAATGCATCCAGCTGGGGTTGGAAAGTCTCCAGAGAAGGAGACTCCACAAACCCCCTGGGCAGCCTGTTCCAGGGCTCTGTCACCCTCACTGGAAAGAAGTTTCTCCTCATCGTGAGGTGAAATCTTCTCTGTTCCAGTTGGAACCCATTGTTCCTTGTCTTATCACTGTGAACCACCCAAAAGAGCCTGGCCCCCTCCCCTTGACACCCACCCCTCACATATTGATAGACATTGATCAGATCCCTCTCAGCCTTCTCTTCTCCACAGTAAACACCCCCAGGGCTCTCAGTCTCTCTTCACAAGGAAGATGCTCAAGTCCCCAAATCCTCCTCATGGCTCTCCCTTGGACTCTCTCCAGCAGGTCTCTGTCTCTCTTGAACTGGGGAGCCCCAAACTGGACACAGGATTGCAGCTGTGGTCTGAGCAGGGCAGAGGAGAGAGGTAGAAGAACTTCCCTAGCCCTGCTGGACACCTTTCTTGATCCATCCCAGGACCCCATTGGCTTTCTTGGCCACAAGAGTACATTGTTGTGCCATGCAGAACTTGCTGTTGACCAGCAGTCCAAGGTTTTTCTGTGTGCAGCTGCTTTCCATCAGGGCAGCCTCTAACCTGCCCTGGTCCCTTTTCCCTATACTGGTACACATGTCCCCAACCTGTACATGGGCTTCTTCTTTCCCAGACGCAAGACTCTTCTCTTGCCCTTGCATTTCAATCATCAAGGACAGCAGAGAGTATTAAAGTTACCACTGAAGCTGTGAGCCAGCTTTTGCCAAAAGCTCTGCATGTGTTAACTGGCTCTGAAAATAGAACATCTTTTCCTAGTTCCTTTAGAAGGATGGACTGCTGCAAGCTATCAGTGTGTGTGTTATTAATGCAGGGAGGGATGGAAAAAAAAATAGAATTTCAAATATTTTACTCTTTGCAAACCTGGGAGACCTAGCTGAGAGACCTGGGGCTGTTTATCCTGGAGAAGAGCAGACTGAGATGGATCTCAGAAATGCAGGTAAATATCTAAAGGGTGGAGGTCATGAGGATGGGCTGGGCTTTTTTCAGCACTAGCCAGTGATAGGACAAGGGGCAATGGGCACAAGCTAGAGCAAAGAAGGTTTCACTTTAAGGAGAAACTTTTTTACTTTGAGGGTGATGAAGCACTGGAACAGGCTGCCCAGAGAGGTGGTGGAGTCATCATCCCTGGAGGTATTCAAAACAAGATTGGATGTGGCACTTGGAGCTGTGGTTTAGTTGTCAGGAGATGTAGGTATTAGGCAATAGGTTGGACTTGATTATCTCTGAGACTTTCAAAACCTGGCTTGATGTGTTCCTGTGCAACCTGATCTAGACACACCTGTGGTAACAAGGGGGTTGGACTAGGTGGTCTCTCCAGAAGCCCCTTCCAACCCCTACCATCCTATGAACTTTATTACTACATACATTAATATGCATTCTTTTTCTGTACCATATTCTAATTTGTGAAAATATCTGAATAAAATAATGATTATATCATCATATAGAAGAGAAAGTAATCACTTGAGAAATAGAAAGATGAGTTAAATGACATGCAAAGGCTACAAGTTACAGTGACACAAACATGAAATAGTTTCTTCAAACATAATTGATTCAGCCTAGTGGTGACTTGACCATGGCTGGATGTCAGACAGCCATCAAAGCCACTCTCACTTCCCCTCCTCATCTGGACAGAGGAGAGAAAATATGCAATGACAGGACAGAGAGACATCTACTAACTAAAGAAGAGGAAAGAAAACCAAGTTTTACCCAAATACTGCACGTTTGGTTTATGCTGTGTATCTGCTATCATTTCCCCCCTCTCCCATTTTGGAAAGGCATCTAGGCTAAGTAGGAAAATGATCCCATTCACTTACCAAAGCTCTTAGTGCCTTCTGCAGTCACTCTCTTGGAAATGTATTGATCTGTGTTGTGAAGCTCGTTGTAAATCCTTTGCAAAAGTTCATGTCGAGTCATTTTCTGTGTTTATGATTTGCTCCTAATAACATTGGCAAACCCATTAGGTGCTGACAGTTGTACAGTTTTTCTGATGAGAAATCTGAACCTTTTCTCTTTGTAGAGAAAGGCTGCAACACCCCTTTAATCAGATTCATTTGATTTCTAATTAGTAACAAATGCAAAACTCAAGTACATTTGACAAAAGAGAAATAAAGTCATTAACTCAGTCATCAGTGTGTTGAAGTAGCTGAAGGCTTGAAAGATCAAACAATGGGGAAAGAGAATGAAAGGCAGGCTTAAGTTTTTGGGAAGAACTCCATTAAAATGAAAATTTTAATAAAACACTGAGCAAGGACATGAGAAAAAGAATAATTCTTTCTAGCTATTGATCTTGAAGAGTTGGTATTGTATTCCAATTAAATGAAAGCACATTTTATAAGGGATCCTAAGGTAGCCTGTTTGGGTTTGGAAGTGGTTGGTGAATTAAGTTGCTGAGTCACAAGACATAGAAACAGAGAATGTGACCTCAGATTAAAAAAAAAAAAAAAAGCATCATTTAGTGTTTCTTGGGTTTGATAACTCATGCTTGAGGCTTAGTTCTTAGGCTTTGATTCTCTCTCTTCTGACTCTTCTGATTCTGCTTTTTTTAGGAGCAAATAATTTTTTGCTGAGGGACTGAGGTTAAAGAAGAAAAACAAACAAAAAAAGAAACACACACCCCCCAAACTTATTTTCCCACCTGATTTGTTTTAGAATGGAATCACAGAAAACATTACTACATTTTGAAGCTTTTCCTAACCTTATACTGACAACTGAGCATGTGATGTGTAGGATTAGTCCCAGTGAAGGCAACAGCAAAAACCACCTGAATATTTCTATGCATAGTTGCAATTGAGCTAATAAATAAGAACTAGAAACAAGGGTAAGAGATATTTAGATCTGTAATTATCCTTTGCAAATAGACTTTGAAATGAGAGGTAGCTTTAAAAGGCCATGCTGATGCCCATATTTCATTTGAGGAAGAGAAAAAAAAGAGAAGGAAAAGATCAAATGTGTGGGTTTGAACAGTCCCTCTGGGGCCAAGTGTGCTCATTTTACCAGAAGACAGATTTTTCAAGAGTCACTTTGGTATACCCTTATGCTGATACCTGGTAGATACGATTGAAAGTCCTGCATCACAGCACTGGTACAAACAGATTACATTTAGAAACATAAATCTTAATCTACAGCATCAATATATGGAAAATGTGCAATTTTCTTTTTTTTCTTTTATTTGTTTTGCTAGTGACAGCAATAGAAAATAAGAATTAATATGGTGGGTTCATTTGGCTGGTTTAATTAGATGTTGAAAACAAAACCTGAAAATACAATTTTATCTATGAAAGCAGACTGAAAGACATGCAATCTTGTCCTACTGCTGTAATTTACTGGTAGGTAGCCTATAGCAATTATGTGAGTCAATTTAAATCTTTGTCTTATTCACTTGTTTCAACATCAAGCTCTTTTCTTGGCCCATACTACAATTCACTCATGAATATACAAAAATTGCTGTCTTACTGCCCTTACAGACCCATAGAATGGTTTGGGTTGGAGGCCACAGAATCACAGAAACATTCAGGTTGGAAAAGACCCTCAGGATCATCAAGTCCAACCATTAACCCTACTCTACAAGGTTCCCCCCTAAACCATAGCCCCAAGTACCACATCTAAAGCACCTTTAAACACATCCAAGCTTGGGGACTCAACCACATTCCTGGGCTGCACATTCCAATCCCTGAGCACTCTTGCTGGGAAAGATTTTTCCTAATGTCCAGTCTAAACCTACCCAATTGTAGTTTGAGGCTATTCTCCCTTGTTCTATCATTAATTAGCTGTGAGAAGAGACCAGCACCATCCTCTCCACAACATCCTTTCAGGTAGTTGTAGAGAACAACGAGGTCTCCCCTCAGCCTCCTCTTTTCCAAACTAAACAATGCCAGTTCCATGAAGATCATCTAGCTGCAACACCCCTGTCATAGGCAGGAAGATTTTCTATTTGCTCACGTTGTTCAAGGCCTTTTCCAACCTCCCCTTCATGGAATCACAAAATCACAGAATCACAGAATCAATAAGGTTGGAAAAGACCTCAAGGATCATCAAAGTCCAACCTGTCACCAAGACCTCATGACTACTAAACCATGTCACCAAGTGCCATGTCCAATCCCCTCTTGAACACCTCCAGGGATGGGGACTCCACCACCTCCCTGGGCAGCACATTCCAACATCTAACAACTCTTTCCATGAAGAACTTTCTCCTCACCTCCAGCCTAAACCTCCCCTGGCACAGCTTGAGACTGTGTCCTCTTGTTCTGGTGCTGGTTGCCTGGGAGAAGAGACCAACCCCCACCTGGCTACAACCTCCCTTCAGGGAGTTGTAGACAGCAATGAGGTCTGCCCTGAGCCTCCTCTTCTCCAGGCTAACCAATCCCAGCTCCTTCAGCCTCTCCTCGTAGGGTTTGTGTTCGAGGCCTCTCCCCAGCCTCATTGCCCTTCTCTGGACACATTCAAGTCTCTCAATGCCCTTCTTAAATTGAGGAGCCCAGAACTGGACACAGCACTCGAGGTGCAGCCTAACCAGTGCTGAGTACAGGGCACAATGACCTCCCTGCTCCTGCTGGCCACACTATTCTTGATACAGGCCAGGATGCCATTGGCCTTCTTGGCCACCTGGGCACACTGCTGGCTCATGTTGAACACCTCCAGAGAGCTTGGCATCTACTACCTCCCTGGGCAACCTGTTCCCGTGTCGCACCACCCTCACTGGAAAGAATTTCTTCCTACTTTACAGTCTAAATCTGTCCTCCTCGAGCTTCATTCCATTCCCCCTCCTCCTATCACAACAAGCCCTTTGTTTATTCACAGATTAAATACCAACAGAGCAATAATGTGGCTCGCTGAGGTCCACAGCGTGTGTGCCTGGCTTCATCAGCCCTTAGTGAACCATAAAGGCCCAAGGATAACCATGCAAATCAGTCTTCCACATACACAGTACACACTGAGACAGGAATATTATTGGAACAGCTTCAGATAATGAAAGTGTCACTATGTGAGATTGCCAGGGACCCCTCTACACGCTTCACCAGGTGGAACTCAGAAGAACTCAACAACCCATTGCTGCTCTCAGGAGATTTCAAAATGCAAATTGACTTATTATGGTTCTTTAAGGAGGACAGGAGGAGGGGGGGAGGAAAAAATACCATAATACATTTGCTGTCTTTCGAGATGCTTGTTGCTGAACTCAACTGGAGGCAAAACACAGAGCCAGGCATATAAACAAACGTCTCAGTCCCACAAAAGTCATAGCACCTTTGTGCACTCTGCTTGAGAATTTGTGTTTTATGATCATTCTGAGAGTCACAAGCAAATGAGGAGAATATTTCAAGAAATTTTCACTGCAGGCAGAAAAATAAATTTGCTTCCTTTCCCATTTCAGGAAAAATTTACCTCAGAACTTCCCTACAATGTTTTGTTGCAGCCAGTATAATGGGAGTTAAGTAGTTCATATTGATTTGGCTCGTACTTTTAAACCCAAAATTAAAGTCCCATTTAAGGCACAGGATGTATTTGCTTAGAAAGATGCTGAGGTCACTTAGAAAAAACAGTGGAAAAAATAACTTCTTGCTGTGAAAACAACAGGATGATCAAAGTTGCTGTCTTGAACAATTGTTATTTTATCTAGAAAGGAAAAGGAATAATTTAAATGCATGCCTCAAACCGTACTGCAGCCTCTGTTTGGTCTTTTCCTTCTTTCTCACTGATATCTAATCTTATTTAATTCTAATTATTCTGCTTTCAAAATGAAATGCAGTCAGCTTCGGGCCTACACTTGTGTAGAGTGAAGCTGGGAAATTCTTATCCTATCATTTATTTTGGGTTGTTGTTGCTCACAAGTTAGAGGGAAATACAGGATTTTGTAGCTGGAAGTTAAAAAGTGGTTTGAAGAAACAGGTATGGAGGCATTGCTTGGTTTGCTTTCACACTTAGGTCCTGCTCAAAACAACTCTCAAAGTAAGAACTATCATTCTCAGTCTGTTCTTTTGCTAAGAGTGGTTTAAAACTCTCAGATAATTCTTAGTTTTAGCTACAAGGCAGGTCCCAGATGAAATTTGTGTTTAGAGGATTATGTATACCCAGCACAACAATAATGTGCCTTGGCTGTAGAAAACGTAGAAGATCCAAATTTGGATAAAAGTGGACTACTGTGGCAATGCCAGACATGACATTTCTAACCTTTCTTGAAGCAGGATTGTTACCTACCTTAGATATTCAATGTCAGGCTCAACAGGGCCCTGGGCAACTTGATCTAGTTGAGGATGGCTCTGCTTACTGAAGATCAGGTTGGACTTGATGACCTTTGGAGGTCCCTTCCAACCCAGACCCTTCTATGAGATGATTCTATGGTTCTAATAACTCTTATTACAGTGTGCACATGTATCTTTGCTATGTTAAAAATTATATACACAAGTATTTTCATGTTTTATGGAAGCCAGCCTTCAAGTTTTCAGCTGCCTGAATCTCACCATAAGCCATTTCCCCCCCCTGCCCCCGCTTCTCTTTTTCACATAATTCACACACATAAGAGCTACATTCAGTACATAAAGGTCTGCCATTAGTAAGAATGCAATCAGCTGTCCTATGAAGACTGCTTTGAGAATTCAGCAGTCAAATCCATGTTTTGTTTAATTCAGCCCTTTAGAAAGGCTTGATGAACAGAAACAATCCCACCAGTGGAAGCAGATGAACAAGAACTGAAGCAACTTTCATCTTTTTGCCTCATTAACTCTGAAATGAGGAGGTATCGTGATTGGTCATAAAGGTACCTCAGAGAACCTAAAAGCTGCAAGGAAGCAGCTGTAATTTTGTTTCTTTCTTCTATTTCTCTTTTGCTTCATTGAAGCATGCCAGGAAGATTGTATTCAGAATTGTAAAAGCATCTAAATTACAAATTGCAGCTTAAAAATAATTTGGCTTTTTTGTTTCGTTTTGTTTTGTTTGTTCTGCTGGAAAATTTTGCAACAAATGTAATTTTAACAAGGTGCTCAATTATCCTACAGTCTTACTTTGATACATATACTCTATTTTAAAGCACCTACTGCCACGTGTAGGCAGGTCTTGTAATTATTGCATGCATAATCACTGTTTAACTGTCAGCACCACTACCATTAGCAGCCAAGAGGGACTGAAAGAATTACTGACAGCAGGAAGCGATGCCGCCTCCACACCACACACACCAGAAAACATCTTGGCCTTGACACTTTCTTAGTAAAGCAATAGAGGATTTAGTGGCTTGTTTGTGTTTTTCCCCTACCCCCTCACCATTTTTTTTTTTTTGGAACCAGAGAAATCTGGGAGTAAAGGAACAGAACCCCCCAGCATGATTCTGTCCGTCTCTCTCATTCTGTCTGCTGGGCAGTTTCTCTTCTGGCTGACATAGTGTGACAGACCCAAACACAGCAGACCAGATGCATGACTGGACTAGTCTAACCCTGGAGAGGGGAGGGTTGCATTCTTCCACGGAGAAATTTTGACTAGAGAAGACATGTAATTCCCTACTCTAACAGATTATAGGATTGGGTTTGGTTGGAAAAGACCTCTAAGATCAAGTCCAGCCCTTGGCCTAACATGATTGTGGCCAGTAAACCACATCCCAAAGTCCACACATTTCTTCAACACCTCCAGGGACAGTAACTCCACCACCTCCCTGGGCATCCTGTTCCAATGTCTGACCACTCTTTCCATAAAGGATTTTTTCCTAATATCTGACTTAAACCTCCCCAGCATAATTTGAGGCCATTTCCTCTTGCCCTATCACCTGATACTAGAGAGACCAACCCCTACCTATCTCCAACCTCCTTTCAGGATAGTTGCAGAGAGCAATGAGGTCTCCCCTCAGCCTCCTCATATCCAGACCAAACAATTGCAGTTCCCTCAGCATTACTCATGAGACCTGTTCTCCAGAACCTTCACCAGCCTCATAGCCCTTCTCTGGACATGCTTGTAGTGGGTGGTCTAAAAATGAACCCAGTATTTGAGGTGCTACTTCACCAGGGGCATAATCACTCCCCTACTCCTGCTGGTCACACTATTGCTGATCCAGGCAGGGATGCTGTCAGCCTGTTAACAGGAGTAGAGTGACCATCAAGAGAAGGGATATGCAGTCCCCCCCTGATTCAGGATTTAATGCAGATGTCATACTGGAATAATAAACTTCAACTGTAAGAAGTTCTCCTTATTACTTATTTCCTAGGTGGATTGCTCATCTTATTTTGGGAAACTGGGATGGCCTTTCTGTTCTGCATTACCAAGCCACAAGCTCTGTGTGCCATGGTGACAGCTATGGATACATCCTGCCATGTGACAGAGCCTTTGATGATGACTATCAGCATGTTTGAGCAGATGGAAAGAGGGATACTGCACGTTAAATCACCACCTAGTGAACTGCTTACTGCTTACCAGTCTTAAGACTGGTTACTTTTATGTTTTCTACCAGTAAGGAAAAGTTCAGGAAATGCTCTTGTAAGATGCAATCAGCATTTTAGCTCTTTAGTTCCAAATGCAGGATAATCACTCACAGTAGCAAAGAAAACTAATCAGAATACTTGGCCAAGGCAACTTTCATCTTCTGTCCAACTTACCAAAAGTCCTTTCTTTTTCCTAAGTGTTATGTGTTTCTGTTTCCAGCCTTAATAATCCATTATAGATGGCAGTGAGTAATTAAACCAACTAATGAGGTGTTATTTTAAATTACAATCCTACTTTCTTTGAACTACTTTTTCACTAAACCTTAACTACCATAACTACATTATCCTGATCCCTTTACAGCTTCACAAGCTTCTCTTTCTGTGGCTGGCTTTCACTTAAATATCACCTGCAGTGATACTAAGAAACCATTAAGTATTTTTAATTACTGCCTTCCCCCCCCCAAAAAAAAGCAAACCAAATAAAATGCAGGTCCATTCTATAAAATTAAAGTTACCTACTGCATCACTAAAGCACAGCTAGCTGCACTGTGCATATTCTTGTTATGAAATAAATGATCTACTGCAGTTAACTTCAGCAGATTAATTGCATTTCTTTCATCTAAGCACACCACTGAGAGTGCTGTAAAGTCATTTAAATGGATTGCTGACCCATTTCTCTGCTTTCTCTGAGGTTGGTAATAAAATCATATTGTCTGAAGTACATGCACCACTGGGCTTAGATTTTCTGTTGTGTGGTTTGCTACGTTGTTTCCCAAATAATTTAATAATTCAATGTGCCTAATGTTGAATCAAGCAACTGAAGAAAATGTATGCAAAGCAAGAATGTGAGCCATAAATGTGCCACATGCTTTCTAAGCAGTTCCATCCCTGCTCTTTGAGCTAATATGAATAACATCTCTCTCTCCTTATCTATCCCTTGCATCTTGTGATGCTTTTTGCCAACAGGAGATTTAGTAACAACATCTGCTTTGTGTATCCCTCTCCTTCAATGGATGCTAAGAGAAACTGTTGAAAGCATCCTACCCTATTCAGCAGTACAGCATTAATAACCACTCTCCTGCCATCACCACCATTGAGAATCCAGTGTTGGAGGGCCCTCAGCACAGCATTCACACAGACACTTTTATGCCTATGGCTATGCAGTTTGCCCTCTGGTCTCACCTTCACCTCTGTCATGTCATGCTACAATGCCCTACTCTGAACTGGTAGGAGAGAGCTGAACTCCACAGCACACGAAATAGTGTTTCTGAGGAGCATTTCCTCCTTTTCATTTTCCCTTTCATTCAGCAGAGCCTTAGGAGCCCATTCTCCCACTCTGGAGTACAACCAGCCCCTCTCCTTTCACGTAGAGATGTTCTTTCTCTGATTTGAAAGCAGAGGCCTCAGGGACCCCTAAAAGCTCATACAGTATTTCCAGTTCCAACTGACAAGTCCAGCTCTCTTTTCTTTCTAGCTTGCATCTTTCTCTTCAAACTTCAAAGCCACTTACTTTGACGATTTCTGGCAACACTCTGATATAAAGGACCACAAAGGAGCAGGAATTAGAGAGGAGAGGGCTCATGTCTGCTTGGCATGAACATCTGTACCTCTGTCACTGACTTCAGGAGACTGAAACAGAATCTGTTCCCTTTGGTCACCCTCACTTCCTTACTGAACCTAATCCCTGTGCTGTCAGCTGTGTCCCATTACTGCCACATCCAACGGTGCCAGAAAAAGGAAGACTCTTCACAGCATCTTCTCTTGGGCTCTGCTGGGGAAAAGATCAGCAATCATAGACTCCCTTTGTATTTTCCTGACCTCACACGAAGAGAAACCCACAGGGGATTTCCCCACGGTGCTAGTCTGCCCCACAGGAATCTTCTGAAAGACAGGTTTTCTGTCAATGAACCAACACTTGTTTATTGAGAAAAAGAATGGAAGAGAAAAAGAGAGAGAAGAGTGAGAGTTGAGAGAAAGGATGAACAACTTTCTTGGAAGGAAGAGGTGGCTTTGAGGGTCAGGAGCAATTCCTGTTTCTTAGGAGGGAATTTAGATGTGCAAATAAGAACATTAAAAGGTGGCAGTGGTCAGATGTGAATTAATGCAAAGAGAAGCATGCATCCTACAGAAAAATCTGCCTTTTTAATGCACTTTTAAATCTGTACCAGTTCTGCGTTCCTGGGTGAAAACATGTTGTGTGTGCAATGATATGAACATGTTCACAAGAACCTTGGAGGAAGAAGGTAGAGATCATTTGTTGTTGACCATTCCTAAGTCACTCCATCATCAAATGGGATATCTCCCTTCTTCTCTGGCCTTCCAGCCTGGATATATGCAGTATATATTGCTTAAAAGTCAGAAACAGGTTAGGACAGGTTGCTGGAGTTGGGCTTGTTCAGCCTGGAGGACAGAAGACTCCAGGGAGACTTTATAGCAGCCTTCAAGTACCTGCAAGGGACCCACAAGAAAGATGGGAAGGGAGTTTTCATAAGGGCTTGTAGTGATAGGACAAGAGGGAATGGATATATGCTTGGGGAGGGCAGATTTGAACAGGAGAATAGAAAGAAATTTTTTACAGTAATGGTGAGACACTGAAACAGGTTTGTCCAGTGAGGTCATGGATGCCCTTCTCCAGAGACATTCAGGCCAGGTTGGATGAAGCCTTGAGCAACCTGCTCTAGTGGAAGGTGTCCCTGCCTGTGGCAGGGAGGTTGTAACTAGATGATTTTTAAGGTCCCTTCTAAGCCAAAACTTTCTATGATTTATGACATATCCACACTGATAGGCACAGACAGCCTGAAAGTCACTTTGCTATTCTGAACTGGGCTGGCTCTGCTCTGTTTCACAACATGCAAAGGCACATTGCATCTAAGCATCCTTGCCCCTCTCCAGACTTCCAGTTCAATTCTGGGTTGTTGGTAAAGGTCTCAATATATGTCCAGTGACTTCTCTTTCAGAATAGAACAGAATGAAAGCTTGCCTGATACATCCAGAATTCATCAAGTACTCAGGATTTAATACCATTAGACCTTGAACTTTATATATTGCTGTTCCAAAACCACCAGCTTTCACAGACACTTGTGTAATATTAATGCAAAAGTCACTCAAAATGCAACACAAATCATAATATTTTTCACTTCTTTTTTTTTTTTCTTTTTATCATAGAATAAACCAGGTTGGAAGAGATCTCCAAGATCACCCAGTCCAACCTCTCACTCAGCCCTATCCAATCAACTAGATCATGGCACCAAGTGCCTCATCCAGCCTTCTCTTGAATATCTCCAGGGAGATCATTTACCAGCCAAGCACCTCCAAAATGAAACCTAACCTTTACTTTTCACAGATCACAGCCACAGTCCACTTCTTGTCACTTTTAATGAACTCTGTTATTGCTTAAGAAATCTTTAATACTTCCCAACACCTAGATTTGACTGACAGAGACAAGGGTTTGGGGGTTTTTTTGGCCTTATGCTACCCCAAGTGGAATTTTGTTAACACAAGCTGAGATGTAGGTATCTTTTCGAGCATCAGAAAGCTGAATCCCAAATACTGCAGAGGAAATGATTGAATATGTTCCTAGAATATAAATAAGGTGCCATAACTGCCTTCCCTTGGTTTGCAAAGCCTGCCTTTTCAAAAACATTTATTTCTTCCCCAAGTAAGTTTTCTACTGTAACACCACTCTTCAAGATTTCTGGGGAAAAAGAAAAACCACCAGGCTGCGTGTAACACATAGGGAAAATGCCATCCTTCATCAAAACTAAGGGCTAGCTCAAATCCCATTCTACAGTGGAAATATGGACATATTAGCCTGGTCTGAAGTTATCTCAAGCTTTTCCTCAAAGATACTAATCTCCAATTAGAATCATATCCAGAAACAATTTCACTGACACAGCCTTTTTTCCCCCCTCTCCTCAATATCTCCTCACCAGAAATCAAGGCTTCTTAACCCCGCACTGAATCTCTGAGAACATTTCTCTGACTTATCTTCAGCTCAGTATTAAGTATGTATTTCTGACATACCAAAACAATTTATGACTTTGAGGTCTTTGGTGCTAAAATTTGCAGAAATAAGAATTGCTGCTTGTCCTTTGAATGTACAAATCTAGGTATTTAAGAAGAGAACAGAGGGGAAACTCTGCTAATGTTCATTAGTTTAGTATTTTCTAATCAAATGCATTTATTTTTGCATTATTAGCTGCCTTGCTGAAGGACAGCAGGTAACAAGCACTTTTAAAAGCTTTAGCTGTTTTTACATCATGCTACTGTCTTAGTTGGCTTTGATGCAATCTTTGCTGTAATCCTTCTATTTATTTTTGGACTGCATCTCAACAGGGTTCTTAAATTTACTCTGATGAAATGAAACATTTTAGAGGTAAGAAGCTCCATCTGCTGGATATTCAGTTGTATGTTCTAACTTTTTATGTGGCTTTTATAATCTCATTACTTGCATCTTTGTTAACTCTCTCCTTGTGTTGGAAATCTCATTCTGTTACTGAAAGTAAATCATTTCCCATCAACATTGTTCACCCAACACAAAACAGCAGAATATATTAGCAGTATTTTCCTCCAGAAAATGTAATTTGGACTATCTGAGTTCGTGTCTCATTTCCTTTACTCTCCACTTTTATTTCCAGGCCACTTTATTTCCCAGAAAATTTAGTAGCCTTGAAATTCTTTTGGACCACGAGCTAAATTAATACTTAAAAGTGTGACTCCCAAGTTCTGATATGCAACCCTGGCTTCTACCTCAGCTCCAACTTAAAAACAAACAAACAAACAAACCAACCCCAACCACATAAAAGAACATCCAGAGAGGCTTTGCACAGCATGAAACATTTTTCAACATCATGAGCATAACACAGTCTAGATGCCCTCACTTTCATGATTATGTTCCAACCATTTTTCAAAGGGAAAGTAATTTTGTTTCAATGAAATAATTTTTTTTCAGCTAGAGTTGTGTTATGCACAGCAGATGCCAGAGACCCAGGATGGAAGAGCAGTGCAAGCACCAGTGCCAAATGATGACAGCTTTGACAGAAGACAGGCAGTGTTATTGCTCTCTGCTCTGCTTCACTTTTATCCATGCTGCAACGCCTCAATTACAAATACTCAGAGCACTGCAAAACACTCAGGCAAATCATGCCCCACATCCTCCATCAAAGAGGTGATCACCATTAGAAACATTTTTCAATTAAAATTGAAGCTTAAAATAAAGCAAAGAGATGGAGAGATTTACATAAGTCTGACAGATGTGATTTGTGTTCCTGGAAGTTTAACACTCCAAGAGTGTGGCAGTTTTAGGCTGATGCTTAGGAAATTTTCCAGAGTTCTTGAGTAGGAAAAGGGCAGAATGTAAATAAATTACCACTGGATGTAAAAAGGAAATAATGCTAAGGTCTAAATAATCCCAGGGGTCTGATAACAACATAAAGTCAGTGGTTGTGGTAGTTTTAGGCTGTAACCTTAACATTTTCCACAGATCTTGAACAGAAAGTGGTAGAATGGAAATGAATCACCACTGGGTGTAAAAAGGAAAATAACAGTAGTTCTAAACAATCCCATTGGAGAGATATCTACCATAGAATTAGTTTGGTAAAATTTCTGTCTCTCTTTTGGCTTCCTCACTCTGGGAGAGACTAACTGGCTTCTGCTGACCTTGGCTGCACTGTTTTGGCTAAGTCTAACAAAATAACTCTCTCCTCTTTTCTCTTGTCCCTTTTCTGTCCAGAGGGGTAAGGAGAGGGGCAGGGAGTAGGAAGCTATTAGCAGCTCCTCTGGTTTCTGGCCAGGGGTGGGGGTTCTTGTGTTATCAATTATAAATACCTGTAAATATTGTAAATCCTGATTATTTTGTACATTTTCCTTGCAGTTCACTGTGGATTGTAGTTTTGCTTGTAAATACAGCTTAATTTACTTCCACCTGGGCTGGTCTGGTAATTTAATGTGGGGGGGAAATTTCAACCCCCCACAAGTGTATAAACTAACTGTTTCTCAGGTCTTTGTTCTAGCAGATACTGGCTGGTTGCTTCTGCTGGCTTGCTGACCTTGGCTGTGTTTCTTTGTTGTGGTTAAGTACTAACAACCTACTCTCCTCTCTTCTCTCTCTCTTTTCCCTTGTACAGGGTAGGGGGGAAGGGAGCAGAGAGGGGGAAGCTACTGGTCACCCCCTGGTTTTGTCCTGGGGGGTTCTTGTGTTCTTTATAAATTGTAAATGTTGTATATTTTATATATATTCATTGCATTTCCTCTTTCTAGATTTTAGTCTGCTTGTAAATATAGTTCCATTTGCTTCCAATTGAGCTGGTCCAGCAATTTTATTTTTTTTTGGGGGGGGGAGTAACTTCAGCCCACCACAAAGAGTAACAAGGCCATCAGAATGCATTCAGAAGAATTTGCAAGTAAACCCAAGATTGGTATCTGAATATACCTCATCGTGGCAATGCATCCAAAATGCCTATCCCCCATGGATAGGGGCCATGGAGTCAGGATAGGGGTGAAGATCAGAAACACAGGAAAAGGGTTAGGAGGAAGGCACCTCCCCTCTTTCAAGGCCTTGTCAGCTGAGACTTGAGCCCCTTCCCCTAAATCACATGTCAGGGGCAGACCCCCAGGCTAGCACAAGCCTGGACCATGCAGAAGCTGATGCTGCTCAGTTTCTTGTCCTTTTCTTTTGGCATATGGAATGTGATCTGTGGCATTTGTGACACAGGATGTTTGGGCCATGAGCTGAAATAAAATGGGTCTGCTACAGAGCTCTAGGGGCTGTTCCTGGGATTTTCTCCCCCACATGTGTGGATCACACATCACAGTCCAGAAGGCTTCCTCGAGAAAGAGAGACTCCAAAAGGACTACTCACAACTGGAATCAGCATTGTGAGTATGGTTGGAAGCTGCCTAAGTCTCTGGGGAGTACCTTCTCTTGTTAGCAGGGGCAATACTCTCCTCTTGGATTCAACCATTATCCAAATGCTGATCTTCAACCATTATCCAAATACTGATCTTCAACCATTATCCAAATACTGATCTTCAACCATTTATGCCTCTTCCTATACTCTGGGAGACACTCTGCAACCAAGCAACAAACCTGTAAATGATACTTTTTTCTAAATGTGTGTAAGTTCAATGGATCTTCAACCATTATCCAAGTACTGATCTTCAACCATTATCCAAACGCTTATCTTCAACCATTACCCAAGTACTGATCTTCAACCATTTGTGACCCTTCCTGTACTCTGAGACACTGAGCAACCAAGCAACAAACCTGTAAATGATATTTTTTTTCTAAATGTGTGTAAGTTCAACGGATCTTCAACCATTATCCAAGTACTGATCTTCAACCATTATCCAAATACTGATCCTCAACCATTTGTACCCCTTCCTGTGCAACCAAGCAACAAACCTGTAAATGATATTTTTTGATAAATATGTGTAAGTTCCATGGGTAGTAGTATCTTTAAATTAATAAATACTTTCTATTTTTATTAATTCCCCACCTGCACCCCTTTTTTCATAACACTTATATTTTGGAACTGCTAAAGAAGGTCTTTTACTGCAGCTGAAAGTAATTAGGGAGAAACTATTTTTTGCCATTTCCTCCTCTTCAGCTGTTGGACAGCAGCTCTGGAGAATTAACATCTTTTGGGGGTGACCTTGCATTTTAATAGAGTTTGTCAACTTCCAGTTGATAAAATTGGTCATTTTTCCCTTGTCATCTTGCATGAATGTAATTTTAAAGGTCACTTTTGTCCTTTTGTGGCCCGTGGCCTCATTTGAACTGTGTTATCTGAAGACTTGCTTCAGTGCTTCTAGCAGTCTGGGGTCTCACAAGATTATTGGTCCCTTACTGAAAGACAGAGACAGCTACAACTGCACAACTTAATATGTCCTAAACCTAGACAAATACACAATTTCTTGTAAATATCTAATCCCTCCAAAATAATTTGCCATGGAGGCTTTTCTTTTTTTTTTTTCTTTGATTGAGTGGATTTTAGGAGTTGGGGCTTTTTTTTTTTTCCTGCCTGGATTGAAGACAAATCTTTAAATTAAAATATTGGCAACCCTTCCTAGGAAGCTAAGAGCTGTGCTCTGTGCTTTACAAGGAGCTTTGAACACATTTTTACCCATCCTTAAGTTCTGTGAGCATTTACTGAGCCAGCAGTTCCACTGATACCAGGCCTATTGAGTTCACTCCTATAAAATTAATGAGAAGTTTAAATACATTAATTGGCAACTCAGGTGACAGTCTGGAAAGATGTCACACAGAAGATGCTAAGCAATGGACAGCCTGGTGTATTGGGCAGGTTTTTTTTTTACCACCTTGTCTCAGGCAGTGAAGAGATTTGGATTTAAATTCAGAAAGTTATCTCAATACTGAAGTGTGGCTGTGGCTTCTTAACCAACACAATAAACCCAAAGACAGGCCTTGCCCGGTCAAAGTCACAGCTGTGCCTTCAGATTATCTATGAGACTACTTACAAGTGGTTTAAGGCACATTTTCATGGGAATTGTATCATCAAAATGGGTTTTAAGTGAATCCAAAAGATTGTGTGGACCTTCTGCTTTAGTGGCTTAGCTAAGTCTGTTCCCAAAAGATTTCTGCTAAGATGAAATAAGTGAATTATCTTATCATGACTGCCCACAGAGATTTTATACTGGTTATTGGTTAAGCTGTCTCAGTTTAAATTTTTACCTCAAAGCATATTGGCAAAACTATGTCATGAAAGCAGAGCAAGCCAAAACCTGACACACTTAAACCTCTCTGTACTGTGGTATTCCACCTGTGAAATCTGGTCAGTTCTTGATTTCCTCTAGCCTCTGTCAGTCTTGCTTGTTGAGACTGCAGCTTCCTAAGGGTGAGAACTATCTTGAGGGACCTGGACAGGCTGGAGAGGTGGGCACAAGGCAACCTCAGGAGGTTCAACAAGACCAAGGGCAAGGTCCTGCAGCTGGGTCGAGGCAATCCCAAGCACCAATACAGGCTGGGCAGGGACTGGCTAGAAAGCAGCCCTGAGGAGAGGGACTTGGGGGTGCTGGGAGATGAGAAGCTCACCAGGAGCTGTCAATGTGCACTTGCAGCCCAGAAAGCCAACCAGATCCTAGGCTGCATCAAGAGAAGTGTGGCCAGCAGGTCAAGGGAGGTGATTCTCCCCCTCTGCTCAGCTCTGGTGAGACCCCACCTGGAGTACTGTGTCCAATTCTGGAGCCTCTATTACAAGAGGGATATGGACATGCTGGAAGGTGTCCAGAGAAGGGCCACCAGGATGAGCAGAGGGCTGGAGCTCCTCTCCTATGAGGACAAACTGAGAGAGTTGGGGCTGTGCAGTCTGGAGAAGAGAAGGTTCTGAGGTGACCTTCTTGTGGCCTTCCAGGATCTGAAGGGGCCTACAAGAAAGCTGGGGAGGGACTTTTTAGGGTGTCAGGGAATGATAAGACTGGGGGGAATGGAATAAAGCTGGGAGTGGGGAGATTCAGGCTAGACATGATAAAGAAGTTCTTCCCCATGAGAGTGGTGAGAGCCTGGAATGGGTTGTGCAGGGAGGTGGTTGAGGCTCCATCCCTGGAGGTGTTTGCAGCCAGGCTGGATGAGGCTCTGGCCAGCCTGATCTAGTGTGAGGTGTCCCTGCCCATGGCAGGGGGGTTGGAACTGGCTGATCCTTGTGGTCCCTTCCAACCTTGAGTCTATTATTCCATGATCTTTTCTGTGATAGTACCATGCTTAGCACAAAAAGTAAGGCACTAATTTCAGAAAGGGCCTCCAGGTGCTATTGTCCTACAAATTATCTTTACTAATATGGAATTGTAGTATAACCATCCACATGAGCAGTGAAGTCCCTTAATTTTCTTACCTGCTTTCAACATATTTCTGAAAGTGAAATGAAGTAATATAATCATAGAGAACATGTTAACACTCATGATAAGCAAAGAAGAAGATTCTAGGGGGATTATATCTTTCTTTTTACAGAAGGAGCATGATAAAAGATGCTGTTTCTACAGGAACAGGGAGGTAGACTAATGCTGAAAATCCTCAAATCCTTCTGAATCCTGAGTTAATTAAAATGCTTAATGAAACTTCCTTGATCACACCAGCAAAGCTTTAGCTAAACTAATAAGAAAATGTATCAGTCACTCATAGCACATGCTTTTAGATTTCCACTGGAAAATATAATCCTAAAGCTGAGGTTTGCCTGTATCAAGCCAGAGGAGCATTTTACAATTTTAATTTTTATTTTTTTGGTGTGTGAGTAATGAATTTTGAAACAGAAGTCTCTCTCTTCCTACTACTAATGTGCTGATCTTATTCCAGACAATTTCTTTTAGGTTTTCCTGTTTTCATTTACACAGTTCTACAACTAAGTGTAATTAAAGACAGAGGAAGAAACTTAGAATGGCTTAGATTGGAAAGGACCTCAGACATCATCTGCTGCAACCTCCCTGCCATGGGCAGGGACACCTTGCATTTAGGCTTGGTTGCTCAAGGCTTCAATCCAGCCTGGCTTTGAACACCTCCAGAGAGGGAACATCCACAGCCTCCCTGGGCAACCCATTCCAGACCATTCCAAAATGGACTGCTAGAAGACATTTCAGCTGGGAAAAGTGCTGGACTTTCATTTGTTACTCTACACTGGTTGCCAGGGTGGTAGTTGAGGGCCCATCCTTGGAGATTAATTAAAAAGTCAGGCTCTGTAGGGCTCTGGGCAACCTGATCTAATGGAAGATCTCCCTGCTAGCTTCAGGGGGGTTGGACTAGATGACCTTTAGAGGTCCCTTCCCACCCAAACCGTTCTATGATTCTATGATTTTCAAAACCAGCACATTATGATAATTTTGCAAATTGTCATGTGGATGTGGTCTTGATCTTCACTAGCTAAGACTCACACCTTATCACAAGAAAGAGCAAGGCTGGCCAGGACTCAGGGGAGCTACCATCAATGACAGCTGAAGGCTGTGCAGACATCCAGCAAGACCTGGACAGACTGGAGAGCTGGGCACAGAGGAACCAAAGGAGGTTCAACAAGGACAAGCACAGAGTCTGGGGAGGAAGAATAAACTGAACCAGCATAGGCTGGGAGGTGATCTGCTAGAGAGCAGCCCCATGGAGAGGGACCTGGGAGTGCTGGTGGATAACAAGTTATCCATGGGACAGCAATGTGCCCTTGTGGTCAAGCAGGCAAATGGGATCCTGGGGTGCATTAAGAAGAGTGTGTCCAGTAGATCCAGGGAGGTTCTCCCTCCCCCCACCCCTATTCTGCCCTGTTGTGACCTCATCCTGAGTACTGTGTTCAGTTTTGGGCTCCCCAATTTAGGAGGGACAGGGACCTACTGGAGAAGGTCCAGAGGAGGGCTATGAGGATGATTAGGGCACTGCCTGATGAGGAGAGGCTCAGGGACCTGGGGCTTTTTAGTCTGGCAAAGAGAAGGCTGAGAGGGGATTTAATGAATGTTTATAAATATCTGAGGGCTGGGGGTCAGGAGGGAGGGGACAGGCTCTGCTCACTTGCTCCCTGTGATAGGACAAGGAGCAATGGATGTAAGCTGCAGCACAGAAGGTTCCACAACAACACAAGGGGAAACTTCTTTCCTGTAAGGTTCACAGAGCACTGGATCAGGCTGCTCAGGGAGGTTGTGGAGTCTCCTTCTCTGGACACTTTCAAGGGCTGTCTGGATGTGTTCCTCTATGACCTGAGCTAGATTGCATGGTCCTGCTCTGGCAGGGAGGTTGGACTCCAGGATCTCTTTGGGTCCTTTCCAACCCCTGACATCCTGTGATCCTGTGACTCATAGCCCAAAACTACTGGGAATATGGAGGTGTATCAGAGACTCAGCATAAGCCAATTAGGAGATTCTTCTCTGGCCTATGTAAACTACTGATGCACATTTGACTACTAACTACCTGCTTTACAGTTACAGGACTGTGATGAAAGAGGGAAAGCCTATGAAGACTTTTTGTGCAGTTGGCAAATAATTATCAGTATAGAGTAAAAACCTTCCATCCTTTGACCCCTGTGTCAGTGTCCTTGTAAAATATGAACCTCACTCACCTATGCCCTACCCAGCAGGGTTGGGAGGGCTGGTGATTCTCATACTGAACATTGTATTATTTCATTTAAATTGTTTACTGATAGCCTGAAATAAGCTTGGCCATGCCTGCCTGGCCTGTGGTACTGATGATTTCCAAGGAACAGAATGGACTCAGTCAGCATTAAGGATTGGGATCACAGGATGTTAGGAGTTCTGCAGCCTAGAAAGCCAACCAGAGCTTGGGCTGCATCAGAAGTGTGGCCAGCAGGGCAAGGGAGGTGATTCTCCCTCTCTACTCAGCTCTGGTGAGACCCCACCTGGAGTACTGTGTCCAGTTCTGGAGCCCCTATACAAGAGGGCTATGGACATGCTGGAAGGTGTCCAGAGCAGGGCCACCAGGATGATCAGAGGGCTGGAGCACCTCTCCTATGAGGACAGACTGAGAGAGTTGGGGCTGTTCAGTCTGGAGAAGAGAAGGCTCTGAGGTGACCTTCTTGTGGCCTTCCAATATCTGAAGGGGGCTACAAGAAAGCTGGGGAGGGACTTTTTAGGATCTCAGGTAGTGATAGGACTAGGGGAAATGGAACAAAGCTGGAAGTGGGGAGATTCAGACTGGACATGAGGAAGAAGTTCTTCCCCATGAGAGTGGTGAGAGCCTGGAATGGGTTGTGCAGGGAGGTGGTTGAGGCCCCATCCCTGGAGGTGTTTGCAGCCAGGCTGGATGAGGCTGTGGGCAGCCTGCTGTAGTGTGAGGTGTCCCTGCCCATGGCAGGGGGGTTGGAACTGGATGATCCTTGTGGTCCCTTCCAACCCTGACTGATTCTGTGATTCTATGAGCTGGAAGGGACCTCTGGAGATCATCAAGTCTAGAAATAAAAGGCTATTGCTGTATTACTAACAGAGAAAGCAAACACCATCAAGCACCTTGAAGAAAAGCCTTCTGTCACATAGCATTAGAGATCTTTTCTAGTAATTCAGGACTTTTATTTTACTTTTTTTTTTTTTAATTTAAATAATTCACTCTACTCCTCACAGCAAATTTCATGCACTTCTAACGGTCTGCTCTATATTTTTCAGCTGAACAAGATTACAAAACCAGTTGATTTCTGAATTTTCCAAGTATTGGCAGTTAACTAACATTTGCTAACTCTGATATTAGAATCCAGCAAAGCATAAGCATTTAACATACTTCCATGCAGTGCTACTGTTTGGGCAGAAGGCTGCAGTAGAAGATCAGACTGAAATGCCCCAGGAGATATGTAGGTTTTGGGTTTAGAATTATTATTATTTTTTTTTCTTCTCCTTACTTCATCTTTGTGAGTTAAATCATCTACTAAAAATATTTACAAATTTCAACAAGCTTTGGTAGCACAGAAGCTGTTCTCACAGGCTCCCATCACTAATTGCAGCTAGGCTGACAGTTTATATCATAAAGAACTTTTATCAAGATGCAGGGCAAAGACAAAC
This sequence comes from Indicator indicator, assembly GCF_027791375.1. Classification (NCBI taxonomy): domain Eukaryota; kingdom Metazoa; phylum Chordata; class Aves; order Piciformes; family Indicatoridae; genus Indicator; species Indicator indicator. Next base: position 3,719,221 of record NC_072015.1, read on the forward strand.
ATTTCCATTCATTAGGTATTCTGACTTGGGGCTTGCCAAGGATTAGTCGTGCATACAGAGTACATTAAACAATATTCATACATGCAAAATGTGTAGAATAAAAGTGCAGCATAGCCTTAACATGAAAAACTCATCAGAGTTAATGATGAGCAGACTATAAATGCAGTTCATAACATGACTGACCAAATTAAGTGCATGCAGAAATGAAAGACAATCAGAATTGCATACAATGAAGGCCTTTTTTTTAAGATCAATTAGCCAATTTCTTCACTGTTTGGTAAAACGTCCCACAGAGTAACAAGCTGCAGAAAATGTTTCACTTTTACTAAGCCTATGCAAAAAAAAAATAGAGACAGAGGTCTTATGGAATCAGAATGGTCTGGGATGCAAGGAAGGCTGCTATTAGGTCTGCCCAGAGCCTCCTTTTCTCCAGACTGAACAAGCCCAGCTCCTTCAGCCAGTTCTTGTAGGTGACATTATGGCAATCATCTGGTGCTTGAGAATAATGAGCATTTTCCCCAAATAGCACCCAGATCATGGTAATTGTGTTTTCTCAGCTCACTTGATAGAATGCTGACACTTGATAGAACACTGCTGACCTTCTTGTGGCCTTCCAGTATCTCAAGGGGGCTACAAGAAAGCTGAGGAGGGACTTTTTAGGGTGTCAGGTAGGGATAGGACTAGGGGGAATGGAGGTAAAATAGAAGTGGGTAGATTCAGATTGGATGCTAGGAAGAAGTTGTTCCCCATGAGAGTGGTGACAGCCTGGAATGGGTTGCCCAGGGAGGTGGTTGAGGTCAGGCTGAATGAGGCTCTGGCCAGCCTGATGTAGTGTGAGGTGTCCCTGCCCATGGCAGGGGGGTTGGAACTGGCTGATCCTTGTGGTCCCTTCCAACCCTGACTGATTCTATGATTCCATGAATTGCTACAGACCAGAATAGCTGCACTCCATTTGTATCTATGGAAATGCAACTCCTACTACAAGAACAATGCCAAGCTCTCTGAACTGATTGCAGTGTTACTGCAGAGAACACCAATCCTTTCTTCTTCAGTGTCCATGTTCACCAGGTTATCCTGAAGAGATTCTAAGCCACTAACAGTGGGCAGCAGACACTTTTATGCACTTTATGTAGGAAATTATGCAGATGAGGAGGGGAACCCAAGGTTTTAATGAGAAATGATGTAGATGAGGGGGGAAACCCAAGGTTTTAATGAGAAATGATGTAGATGAGGGGGGGGGGAACCCAAGGTTTTAATGAGAAATGATGTAGATGAGGGGGGGAAACCCAAGGTTTTAATGGGCACACTGTGGGTAAGCAGCAGGAGCAGCTGTATTTATTCCCTCAGTACCAGGTGCTATACAGACACAAAAGCATCTTTTTTATTTTTCATTACTTATGCTTACGACTTAAAAAGCAAAGAAAAGTTAAACAACAATGACTCCTTCCTTGAATATGTAGCAGAGCAAAAAGCTGAATGCACAAAGAGAATTAAATCAGAGGAGCAGCTACATGAGCATAGTAGTGCATGTCCTTAGCTCTGTTTTCAGGACTTCAGAAAGCTACAGTGGATCAGGGTGCAGGCTGGTGTAGAGACCTTCAACTGGCCTTTAACTAGCTGGTTGGTGCACAGGTACCTGTTGTCACCTCCCAGTAGGTACAGCTCAGGACAATATGTGGGTAGCATAACTGGTTAGGAGTAACTCTGGTTCCTGAACCAGCTCTTATGACATTAAGAATATTCTGGATAGCACCAGAGGGGCAGAATTTGATTTCTTTTTTTTTTTATTTTAGACCTGTGGTGGTTTGAAACTGTCTTTTTAATTTTTCCTTGCAAAGTTCAGAACAGAGAAAGTGAAAGAATGTAAATAAGTCACTATTGGGTGTAAGAAAGCAAAATAACGATTGTTCTAAACACTTCCATTGGATAGATAGAAATGTTTAAGAACTATTACCCAAAACAAAGTAGGCACTCTGCACATTCTGCGTTCGGCAGTGGGGGCAGTTGCTGGGCTGTCTGGCTGCTGTTTCTTCTTCTCTTCTGGCTGAAGATAACACACTGACCTTGGCAGCTAAGTTAACAACTTTCTGCTTAACTAACTCTGCTTCTCTGTCCAGGGGGGTCTGGGGGGGAAGCTCCTGGGAGAGAGAGGCCCCTTTGGGAGGGTCCCCTTGGGGGGAAGCAAAGGGAGATCGATTGTGCTTTTTCTGTTGATTGTATATATTTGTGAATGTTGTGAATTTTGTATATTTGTACATATTCATTGCATTTCATTGTAGATTTTAGACTCTGCTTGTAAATACAGCTTTTCATTTGCTTCCAGACTGAGCTAGCCTGGTTATTGTTGGTGGGGGGGGGAATTTCAGCTCACACTGACACACTTTTTATTTTTGGCGCTCCAACTCGGGGCTCGATTGCTTGTGATTTATTTCTGCTCAGATTAGGAAGCAAAATGAAGCTGTTTTGGATTCTGAGTCATTCTATTTCATCTATTATCGGTGTGATTGTTTACAGATGGGCCATTTCCTGCATGATAGACAAGATTGTGAGATATGTGGCATATAAGTCATTTCTTTGGGTTAAGAACAAGTTACTGAATGTTGGTGAATTCTGTTGTGGTCTTATTGGGCTAAGAAGCTATGGTAACTCAACTATGGATCTGCTAGCAGACACATATGAGTTTGTTACTCCTCTTACAACTACAGAGGGTCCTTGGAACCAGTGGTACCCTAGATATCTTGTGCTTGCCTTAATTTTGTTGCTTCTTGGAATAATCATATGGCTACTGATAGCACTGTGTCAAGAAAGACATAAGGCTACTTGCTCTTCCAACTCTGCTGTGAATGTGAAAACCAAGCCAGTAAATTTGGTGGCCACTGTAACCAGAAAGCGTAAAGGAGATGCAGATGCTGCAGGAGATGGTGCAGATGGAGATGAGGGTCCTTCTACTCAGGGTCCCTCTCTTAAGAAAGATCCTTCTGATGAGGAAGAGAGGGTTAGCCTTAAAACTCTGGTAGACCTCTTGAGACCCCACATGGATGATGGAGATGTAGGTCAGGATGTAGACCCTAGTAGATTAGCAACTGCTGGTAGTGCCTCTGAACTCAAAGAAATTCAACGGAGGATTATAATAGGATTATGGGGACAGCAACCTCAGGATGATGATGATGATGAGGAGGAGGATGACATACAGTCAGCTAATGCACCCAGACAGGAAATTAGACATGTGAGAAAGGATTACATCAGAGGAGATAATGAGCCAGTCCTGTCTTGGCTAGCCAGGTGTTTTGATATGGGAGCCCCAGCATTGGTGGTAGGTGACAAGTCGGCCTCTCAGTTGGGGATGCTCTCAAAGGATACAGGCATAGACAGGCACCTAGGCAAGTGCATTGGTAAAGTTTCTCTGTGGGCATGCCTCCTACTGGCAGTCTCGCTGAGGTACCCCAGCAGAGATGATTTACCATGGAACCCTAAGCCTTGGACCACAATAGCTGAGGGAATCAAGTGTCTGAGAGAGTTTGCTGTGAGAGAAGTAATGTATGGAGATCATAAGACTCTGAATCCTGATGAAATTCCTGTTGGAACAGGCCTTGCCAAAAAGCTCATTAAGCTTGCTCCTCCTAATTATGCCACTATTCTGGCAAGCAGGATTGTGGCAAGAAATTATGGTGGAGTGCCTCCCACTGTTGGCCATTTCACTGACCAAATGAGGCAGTTGGAGGATAGTCTTGCACATACTTCTTTGGTTTCAGCCATTGAAACTCTGTCTGGAAAGATGGAGAATTGCATGAAAGAGCTGAAGGAGGAACTTAAAACCTCCATATCCAACTTGATGAAGGGGGATGATTCTAATTCCTCTTCCTCCAGATGGATACAAGTTTCAGCTGTTAGGAACAGACGTGCTCCAAGAAGGCCATTCCAGAACAGGTCAAACCAAAACAGACAGCAGAGGCAATCACGTGGCAGTATCTGGATAACTCTGCGTGATCAGTTTGGTGAGAACATGAACAGATGGGATGGTCAACCAACTTCTGATCTTTTCAAGAGGTCGGAGCTGCAGAGGGGCAGATCCCGAGGTAGCAATACCAGGAGGGTAGCTGTCGCTTCCTCAGTTTCCCAGAACAACTCTGATAGCTCCAACAGTGATCCTAATTCTGATGCTGGACGTTGTGCCAGCTGTACATGTGGAGGTAATCCCCACCATTAGGGGTGCCCTGCCTTCCGCCAGGGGGAGGTAAGGGATAATGGAGATAACAGAATCTATTGGGATGTGTACATCCAGTGGCCTGGCACTTCAAAATTTCAGAAGTACAGGGCCTTGGTTGACACAGGAGCTCAGTGCACCATCATACCATCAAATTATCAAGGGGGAGAATCTATAACTATTCAGGGAGTCACTGGTGGATCTCAAGAGTTGTTTAAGATAGAGGTTGATATAAGTTTAACTGGGAAGCAGTGGAAGAAACATACTATTGTAACAGGTCCTAATGCACCTTGTATTTTGGGAATTGACTTTCTGAGAGAAGGGCGTTTTAAAGACCCTAAGGGTTACAAATGGGCTTTTGGAATAGCAACTGTAGAAATTGATGGAGGAAAATTGAAGTTGTCCATTAGACCTGAGCTTTCAGATGAATCTGCAGTTGTGGGACAACATGAGATAGAGGATGTAAAGCTGCCGGTTGCTTCTCAAACTGTGCATCACAGACAATACAGAACCAACCGTGACTCTTTGGTGCCCATTCAAAACTTGATTCGTCAGTTGGAGAGTCAGAAGGTCATCAGCAAAACTCATTCACCTTTCAACAGTCCAATCTGGCCTGTGCGAAAGCAGAATGGAGAGTGGTGTCTGACAGTTGATTTCCGTGCCTTGAATGAAGTAACTCCACCCATGAGTGCAGCTGTACCAGACATGATGGAACTCCAATATGAGCTGGAATCCAAGCAGGCCAAATGGTATGCTACCATAGACATTGCTAATGCTTTCTTCTCTATTCCCATAGCAGAGGAATACAGGCCTCAGTTTGCTTTCACCTGGAGAGGCATTCAGTACACATTCAATCGTTTGCCCCAGGGGTGGATTCACAGTTCAACCATCTGCCATGCAGTGATCCATGATGCTTTGGAGAAAGGTGGAGCTCCAGAACACATTCAGTTCATCGATGACATCATCGTCTGGGGTGAGACTGCTGAAGAAGTCTTCGAGAAAGGTAACAAAATCCTTGACATTCTCTTGCAAGCTGGTTTTGCTATCAAGCGAGACAAGGTGAAAGGACCTGCCAGAGAAATCCAGTTTCTGGGAGTGCGGTGGCAAGATGGTCGCCGTCACATCCCGATGGATGTGATAAACAGAGTCTCCACCATGGCAAATCCCATCAACAAGAAAGAAACTCTGCGTTTCTTAGGCATAGTGGGATTTTGGAGACTGCACATTCCTGGATACAGTCAGATTGTGAAACCTCTATATGATGTGACTCGAAAGAGAAACAGTTTCCAATGGGGTCCTGAGCAACAAGCAGCCTTTGACCAGATCAAGCGAGAGGTAGTCCAAGCAATGGGTCTGGGACCTGTCCGAACTGGTCCAGACATTAAGAACATTCTGTACACGGCCGCCAGTGACAATGGTCCAACCTGGTGCTTATGGCAAAGAGCTCCAGGGGAGACACGAGGACGTCCTCTTGGTTTCTGGGGTCGTGGCTACAGAGGCTCAGAGGCAAACTACACTCCAACAGAGAAAGAGATTTTAGCTGCTTATGAAGGAGTGAAAGCTGCTTCTGAAGTCATTGGAACTGAGTCACAACTTCTTCTAGCTCCTAGATTGCCAGTTCTGAATTGGATGTTCAAGGGCAAAGGTTCTTCACCACATCATGCAACAGATGCTACCTGGTCTAAGTGGATGGCTCTGATAACACAGAGAGCTCGAATGGGAAATCTCGAAAGGCCTGGTTTGGTGGAGGTGATCACAAACTGGCCAGAAGGCACAAGCTGTGCAAAACCTCCAGAGGAGAGAGTAACTCGTGCAGAGGAAGCTCCTCCTTACAGTGATCTGTCTGATGATGACAAGAGATATGCTTTGTTCACAGACGGTTCCTGTCGTTTTGTTGGGAACAAGCGGAGATGGAAATCTGCAGTGTGGAGCCCAACGCGCAGAGTTGCAGAAGCGAGAGATGGAGAAGGAGAATCCAGTCAATTCGCAGAGGTAAAAGCTGTCCAGCTAGCTCTTAACATAGCTGAACGTGAGAGATGGCCAAAGCTTTATCTCTACACCGACTCGTGGATGGTAGCCAATGCCTTGTGGGGTTGGCTGAAAGACTGGAAGAAGAATGGCTGGCAGAGGAAAGGAAAGCCAATCTGGGCTGCAGATCTGTGGCAAGACATTGCTGCTCGCATTGAGAGAATCCCAGTGAAAGTGAGACATATCGATGCTCACATTCCTAAGAACAAAGCTACAGAGGAACAACAACACAACCATCAGGCAGATCTAGCTGCAAGAGTTTCCCAGGTGGACACAAACTCTGATCCTGATCCTGATCTTGACTGGAAACACCAAGGTGAGTTGTTCTTAGCTCGGTGGGCCCATGACTCGTCAGGACATCAAGGCAGAGATGCAACCTACCGATGGGCTCGTGACAGATCCATTGACATTTCCATGGATGCTATCACACAAGTCATCCATGACTGTGACATTTGTGCTGCTATTAAGCAGGCAAAGCGGATCAAGCCCTTGTGGTACGGTGACCGATGGTCCAAGTACAAGTATGGTGAAGCCTGGCAGATTGACTACATCACTCTACCTCGTTCTCCATCTGGTAAGCAGTATGTGCTGACTATGGTAGAGGCAAGCACTGGATGGCTGGAAACTTATCCAGTTCCTCATGCAACTGCACGTAACACCATTCTTGGCCTGGAGAGACAAATCCTGTGGAGACACGGAACTCCAGAGAGGATTGAGTCAGACAACGGAACTCATTTCAAGAACAATCTTGTAAAAAACTGGGCCAAAGAGCACGGCATCGAGTGGATATTCCACATTCCCTACTATGCACCAGCTGCAGGGAAGATCGAACGCTACAACGGTTTGCTGAAAACCACTCTCAAAGCCATGGGGGGTGGATCTTTGAAAAACTGGGAGAAACATTTAGCACAAGCAACCTGGTTAGTGAATAGCAGAGGTTCAGTGAATAGAGCTGGACCTGCCCAATCAGATTTGTTGCGAAAGGAAGAAGGTGATAGAGTTCCTGTTATCAGAGAAAAGAATCTGTTAGGCAAAACTGTTTGGGTATTTTCTCCTTCAGGAGAGGCCAAACCTGTCCGAGGGGTGGCTTCTGCTGAAGGTCCTGGTCACACCTATTGGATGATGCAAGAAAATGGTGAAATTCAGTGTATTCCACAAAGAAATCTAACTTTGGCTGAGAGAGGTTAAATTCAGAGTGTTGCGCAGACACAGCATCGCGCCCAAGAGGAGAGTTCATGAGATCTACGGTGCACGAACCCTGAGAGCCCTGAGTCACCTGAGAGTCCCTGTTCCTTTCTTCGCTCCATCTGCGAGGAAACAAACTGTTTGCTGTTTTTCCTGTGATTTGACTCTTTTGAATCATCTACATCTGAAATAGCCGGAATGGACTATGGTCTTTATTCACCTATTGTTGTAGATATCATTTTAGATTAGATAAATGATAGTAGCAGCCAATGGAATTGTTTAGAAGGGGTGGACTGTGATGGTTTGAAACTGTCTTTTTAATTTTTCCTTGCAAAGTTCAGAACAGAGAAAGTGAAAGAATGTAAATAAGTCACTATTGGGTGTAAGAAAGCAAAATAACGATTGTTCTAAACACTTCCATTGGATAGATAGAAATGTTTAAGAACTATTACCCAAAACAAAGTAGGCATTCTGCACATTCTGCGTTCGGCAGTGGGGGCAGTTGCTGGGCTGTCTGGCTGCTGTTTCTTCTTCTCTTCTGGATGAAGATAACACACTGACCTTGGCAGCTAAGTTAACAACTTTCTGCTCTAACTAAACTCTGCTTCTCTGTCCAGGAGGGTCTGGGGGGGAAGCTCCTGGGAGAGAGAGGCCCCTTTGGGAGCGTCCCCTTGGGGGGAAGCAAAGGGAGATCGATTGTGCTTTTCTGTTGATTGTATATATTTGTGAATGTTGTGAATTTTGTATATTTGTACATATTCATTGCATTTCATCTGCTTGTAAATACAGCTTTTCATTTGCTTCCAGACTGAGCTAGCCTGGTTATTGTCGGTGGGGGGGGAAATTTCAGCTCACACCGACACAAGACCCTACTCCTTAGCTCAGTGTTGAAACATTTTATCATTGACCTGTGTTTGGTGTTTATGCAGCCTCCTTGGGAACACTGTGTGGTGTTCTGTCCTTCATCAGTCTAACTATGCCCTTCTTGAAAGAGGGAGATCAGAAGTGCAGTCATTATGCATGATGTGAGCACATTTTGAGTTTAGATTGCTATTTTATGGTGGTTTATACTACAACTTTTGTAGTAATCCCTAGTCCCAGCTAGTCTGTTTCCTTTTTCCTTTCTTAATAATGTAAATACAGGAGACAAGCAAGCAAATGAGTGAGTGTGGTGGATTGAAATTGCCCCCAACATTAACTTCACCAGCCTAGCTCAGTTTGGACTAGCTCACCCACCACAGTGAGGAACACCTGCTGTAGATTTTTGGATGCATTTGTCATTCAAAAGCATTCATGAAACTTCAAACATCTGGAACTTTTTTTCTTGAAGAGCTGTGTAGGAACTGGAAATTTCTCATCAAGAAAAAGAAATGCCTTTTTTTTTTCTTTCTAAATTAGAAAAAAAAAAAAAAAAAAAAAAGCAACATAGGGTAATTTCCCAAAAGGAATTTTATATCCACCATTTCATTCTAAAATCTCTTACTCAGCCCTCTGCATAGTCACTGAGGTGAGCTGGACACAAGCCTGTAGCTTAGACCAGGCTGATTTTCAGAGCATGAAAAGCTTAGACAATCAGATTAGTGTGCCTTAGAAACTTCCACTGAAATTGATTTTATTTGCTAAAGCACTTCTATCAGGGAAAGTACTACACTGTTTTGCTTGCTTGTTTGTTTGTTGCTTTGTTTGTTTTTTTTTGGTATTTTTAGTGAGTGCTGTGAAAATATTTAAGTACCTTTTTTACTGCTGTATTTACTAAGTGAAGCCTCTGAATACCACATACCTTTAGAATAGAATAGTTGAGTTGGAAGGGACCTGAAGTGGTCACTAAGTCCAGCTGCATGAACTCTTCAGGGCTGAGCAAAAGTTAAAGTTCATTGTTAAGTGTATTGTCTAAAAGCCTCTTAAATGTTGGCAAACACAGAGCACCAACCACCTCCCTAGGAAGCCTGTTCCGGTGTTTGACCACCCTTTCTGTTAAGAAATGCTCCCTAATGTCCAGTCTAAACCACCCCTGATGCAGTTTTGAACTGTTCCCATGTGTCCTATCACTGGATACTATAGAGATCAGCACCTACTCCTCCCTGTCTCCTTTTCATGAAGCTGTAGAGAGCAATGAGGTTACCTCCTTTTGTCCAGACGAAACAAACCCAGAGTCCTCAGCCATTCCTTCCAGCCCTTCCATCAGCTTTGGTGAAGCTACCACGTTCCTGGGTAACCTATTCCAATGCCTGATTACTCCTTCTGTCAAGAAATTTTTCCTAGTATTGAATCTAAACCTTCCCTGGCACCAATCCAGGCTATTTCCTCCCATCCTATCACCCCAATACTAAAGAGAAGAGATTGACTCCCACCTCACTATAACCTCCTTCCAGGTAGTTGTAGAGAGCAATGAGGTCTCCCCTCAGCCCCCTCCTCTCTAGACCAAACAATCCCAGTTCCCTCAGCCTTCCTGGACTCCTTGGCCCATCAGGATTTCCTTCCATGGGAAAGGCTGGTTATTCTGACCAGCCAAAATGCAACTTTAACAATTGGAAAGCATGTCCTGTCCTAGAAACAGTTTCCTTCTATCCCACATTCCCATTCTAGAAACAGAGAGCTGCCAGTCTGAGGTCTCAGCCTACGTTTCTACTTTTTTTGTCCATTTCCTATCAGAGTATGCTTCAAGACATGAAATCTCAGATATCTCAAGGGCACATTTGTTTCATAGAGTCTTGTTTCCTGCTTTAATAGCTTCTGTTCTAAATGGGTGCCAGAGTCAAATTTAAATGAGCATCAGCTACTGAAGGTAGCTGCTTCTTGAAAATGAAGCTGGAGGACTACCCAGAAGGAAAACAGAGTGTGAGGAATTGTCTAGACTTGGACAGAACCCTTGGAGCCAGGGCGTCAAACAGAGATGCAAAGACAGCCTTGTCAGTGAACAACATTGATCTGTTGAACAACAGGCAGGATTTTTAATATGGGTCTCAGATGTTTGGGTTCTTGTTAGAGGTACAGTGAAAGATGGGAAAAACAGTTAAAGCTTGAAATTCAAAGTATTTTGTTCTTTTATTTTGACAATTTTTTTTTTTTTTGCTTTCTTTCCCTCACTACTTCAGAGAAATTGCAAAGGGGGAAAAGGTTTGGCAGCATATTAGAGCTGAAGATGAAAACAACTGTCCTTTTTTTGAGGCAAGGAAATAAGGTGAGACGAGCTGGATTTGTGCTGAAAATTCATCCTGCCTCTTTGAAGACAAAAGTGCAGAAAATAAAATAAAGAGACAAGTAAAATGCCATCTGTGTCTGTGATGCCTACTGTTGTTTGTAACCTTGCTGCCTTCAAGAGGAAGCCACTATCCTCTGCTTACCTCCACAGCCATCAGAAAAACTCTTTCTGTGTCAGGTTATTTATGACAGGGCAAGCACTTGTTTTTCTGGTCACAATTCACAACAGTTTTGACTGAATATACCAGATCCCATTAAACAGAAAAAACAAAGAAAGAAGGGAAATGTGGTAAGGTTGTGAAAAAGATGGCAAGAAGACAGGAGCCAGACAAGAAATGTTAGATGTTCAACATGTGGCCTCAAGCTTTAGCTAGCAGCAGTTTAATATACAAGCCAGGCCCTCCTCTGTGGGTTGCTTTTCTCATGATATCTTCCTGGACTGGGATAGAGAAGTTCTGGGATAGAAGAATTTCTAATGTGAGACCCTCCAGAATTCTGCATGTGCCAGCTGTGATTTGAAAAGTTATTTGCTATTGCCCAGGAGACACTGGGCTTTATTTGGACCAGTTTTGCCCAAACTGACAGGAGAATATTTTCCTTTATTAGTCAAGCCTATATCCAGGACACAAGACTTGGTCTGCTGATTTTCATCTTGAAACTTCTTTTGTTTATTAGAATTCTGACTTTAGGTATTATTGCTTGCACTCATCTATTTACAACTTTTTTTTTTTTCCTTTTTTTCAATCTAACACCCCAGAAATCACGTTGGACTCTTGTTATTTTGGAGATCTCCTATCAGGCATACATCTGGCAAGGAGTAAAAAGGATGGACTTTAAAAAAAATAAAAAGAACCACAGATTTAATAGAAAAGTAGAATCACAGGGACTAATAATTGCTTATATAACCATCTGGCACAGAAAAATATGAACTTAGAAGAACAAGCTGCAATGTGGTGTAAAACTCCTGCCTTGATTATTTTCATGTACCAGAAGGCTGGAAGATGGCTGATGTGGCAACCACTTGTTAAACTCCTTTTACCAAGGCATTCTGTGGTACTATTGACTGTTGACTCTGATGACTACACCAGGAAAATTGTTAGAACCTATATCAAGGAGCAGAATTTAATGGATAGATGTGATACACTGAGAAAGAGTCAGTGTGATTCTTTGATACTCATCAAAGACAAAGACCTGAGAGAGTTCCTTGGGAAAAAAAAATACAGAATCACAGAATCACTAAGGTTGGAAAAGACCTCAAGGATCATCAAAGTCCAACCTGTCACCCAAGACCTCATGACTACTAAACCATGTCACCAAGTGCCATGTCCAATCCCCTCTTGAACACCTCCAGGGATGGTGACTCCACCACCTCCCTGGGCAGCACATTCCAACCGCTAACAACTCTCTCTGTGAAGAACTTTCTCCTCAGCTCGAGCCTAAACCTTCACTGGTGCAGCTTGAGACTGTGTCCTCTTACTTGTTACCATCTGCTTGGATTTCCAAAGAGGTTTTCACTATGATTTATCATCAATAATTGTTGAAGAAGCTAAATAGCCAAGGAATAACAAAGCTTCACAAAGATTAAACAAGGGTTGAAAGATAAAAGCCACATAACACATTGTGATTTTTCATGTCACAAGGAAGTCAGCAGTGGAATCACTATGAGGTGTGCTCTGTATTAGATTCATACTCAATTTAGGGGACACAGTCTCAAGTTGTGCCAGGGGAAGTATAGGCTGGATGGTAGGAGAAAGTTCTTCACAGACAGAGAAACTGCCCATTGGAATGTGCTGCCCAGGGAGGTGGTGGAGTCACTGTCCCTGGAGATGTTCAAGCCTGCATGAGGCACTTAGTGCCATGGTCTGGTTGAATGGATAGGGCTGGGTGATAGGTTTGACTGGATGATCTTGGAGGTCTCTTCCAACCTGGCTGATTCTATGAATACGGAAATAGCAGAAAGGTAACAAAGGTTGTTAGCAATACAAATCAATCGTGGTAGAGAAGACAAAAGCTGATTGCAAAGAACTGCAATAATGACAGTTGTGATACTAAGTGGACAAAAATAGAAAGCCAAAATTCTGCATAGATAGACAGTAGGTGAGGCACAGTGAAAGAAACAATCTCAGTTTTCTCTGTGAAATGATGTGCTCAGAGTTTCTGAAATACCAGGCAAGAAAAAAGTTCTTCTAGTTATACGCAGTCAAATGAGAAAATCTAGGTGAAAATGTAGGTAAATATACAGGTAAAAACATGCAGATAAAAATAAAGGTAAAACTACAGAATCTTATAGGCTATTAGAAAAAGAATAGGGGAAAGGAACATTGTTTCACTGTCCAGATCCATAGTGCATCAAATCTTGACTGTGTTTCCAATCCTTTTCTCTCACAGGGCAAAGTGTTCAGCAAGACTCCAAGAACAGTGCTGCACTCTAAGCAAGATTCTGTCAGAGACTTCAGCTGCAGCTTGTCCTTCTTACTTTGTGTCATTAGATAAGAAGGTTTCCTCTCTTAACTAGTTTGAAAATGGCCACACAACAGTTACTGAAAGGCAGAATAAGATAATGATGAGTTCTGTGAAGTACTGCGAAGTACCTTGGATTCCCTCCAGCAGTTCTCCATCTCCCCAGTTCAAGAAAGACAGAGACCTGCTGGAGAGAATCCAAAGGAGAGCCAGGAGGATGATTAGGGGATTTGAGCATCTCCCCTGTGAAGAGAGACTGAGAGCCCTGGGGCTGTTTAGTCTGGAGAAGAGAAGGCTGAGAGGGATCTGATCAATGTCTATCAATATGTGAGGGGTGGGTGTCAAGGGGAGGGGGCCAGGCTCTTTTGGGTGGTTCACAGTGATAAGCCAAGGAACAATGGGTTCCAACTTGAACAGAGAAGATTTCAGCTCAACATGAGGAGAAACTTCTTTCCAGTGAGGGTGACAGAGCCCTGGAACAGGCTGCCCAGGGGGGTTATGGAGTCTCCTTCTCTGGAGCCTTTCCAACCCCACCTGGATGCATTCCTGTGCAGACTACCCTGAGTGATGCTGCTCTGGCAGGGGGGTTGGACCTGATGATCTCTTGAGGTCCCTTCCAGCCTCTGATATACTCTGATACTGTGAGACTTTAACAAAATGTACCCAGCACATTCTGTTCTCAATGACTATGGATATCAATATATGGATGTTGTTATGACTGTTACTCCAAGCAGTATACCTACCAACAATATCCCAAAGAGATCTCTCTAGACTCACTTACAATTTGCAGCCATTCAACTTGGTTCTCATAATACTCTGAATCTGTTCATGACATTCAGCATCCCATCTGCTTACAGTTCTCCTTCCCTCCCAAGTCAAGACATATAAACTGAAAGAATTTTATTAATTTTTCCAGTCACTTCTTCCCCCCTTAAGACTCTGTCTTCAAACACACTCAGAGCCCCACCCTGATGCATAGATAGAACTCTCTGTCACTGCTGGCTCAACAAAGAGAAAGCATTTTTAATCCTACAGCTCAGACCATAGTGAAACTCCAGTGTTACCTGCAGTTGCAACACTGCAATTAAAAGCCTTTTTATGGAAGCATAGCTCATACGAAGAAATTCCATAAAAGATAAACTTTGGATTAGAGTCATTAGGGAAGTTTCTGTAGAAAAAAAAAAAAAAAGAGATTTTGTGTGCTTACAAAAGGGTTTATAATGCTCTCAACTTACATGGACAATACTTCTCTTTGAATTATCACATCATAAGTATTGGTTCAATGCACATGGCTGATTGTGTAGGGCTAACTATTTTTTATTGTCACTCCTGGTATGGCAAAAGTACTGAAAATCAACTTACTGAGCTGCAAGCATGGTGCTGTAGCTACATTTACAAAGAGTCATTCTGGGGTGGGGGGAAAGAATTGCTACTGATTTTATAGTGTTCTGCTGTTTGCATTTCTTGTTTATTTTTAAGGCAAAATCATTTATCATAGACTGGAGACTGAACAATAATTTATTTAGTATATAATTTTTCCTAACTATTTATTCACTGTGCAGAATTGTAAATGTTTGGGTTTTTTTTTTTGTTGGGTTTTTTTTTTTTTTTTTTTTTTTGTAAGTGATCACCAATGCAGAAATTATTCAGGAGACAAATAGTCAATTTTCTTTTTAAATGAAGGCAACACAGTTATTAAGTGAATTTATCCTTGCTCTAAAATGCCCACAGAAAGATAAAATGCTGAGAAATATATTTAAAAAAAAAAAGTAGAGTATATGCATAATATCTTTTTAAAATCTCTGAGACAATGGTTAACACATTGTTAGAAAGAAATATGTGCTGCTGTTCTACTGTTAATATAAATAATTCTGCCTTTTTTATAGGTGTAAGGCCATTAGAGTACAAAGAAAATTTGTATAGAAAATATCAGGTACACAGTGCACTTCCTCTGCAGAGTGCTGCAAATCATTTGAAGCTTTTAAGTGCCAGAAAATCCCTGGATATTCTAAATACTAAAATATATATATATAAAAATAAAAATGTTTGTTTCTAGCCTTTGCACACTCATTTTTAACTCAGATACCCAGGAGCAATGAAATGAAACTAGACCAAGTGACTTGCAGGAAACTCTAGAACCATTTGAGCATAATTTCATGACTTTGAAAGCACTGCAAACCCCAAGAATGGCTTTGCCCATATCCTACACTGTCAGTGTTAAAATAGCTTCATAAAGTGAAGCTTCCCTGCAGGCAGGTTTACATCTGGCATTTAATTCTAGCAAATTCCTTAGTCATTTTTATGACAGTTTACCCTTGGAGCAGTAGGATGAAGTTTTTAAGTAACTGTATGCAACCAACTGAACAGCACTGAACTATTCAGTGGAGAAGGTGTGAGACTTTTGTTAGCAACACTTTTTCCACCCCTGACCTCCTGAGTCAGGTTTTGAATCTGCATTTGTGCTTTGCTGTGCACATAAATGCAGATGATGAACTCTTGCTTTGTAACTGATGATAAATGTAATAGCTCCTTGCAGTTTTCTGCAGTGTCTGGGTGTTAGGTGTAAAATGGCAGTTGTCATTATATCCTGTTCCAGATAAAGTGCAGAGATGATTGCTAGGGCCTTACTGGTCTTTGCTTAGGTGGAGAAAGTAACCAGCTGAAGATCCAGTCCCACAGAAAAGTTACATTATTAGCTGGAATCCAGGAACTTTTATCACTCTGAATCAGGAAATCACTCAGGCTGGAAAAGAGCTCTAAGATCATTGAGTCCAACCATAACACAACTACCATGACCAATAAACCACGTTTTCAAGTGCCACATCTAGAGGCTTCTTGAACACCTCTGGGGATGGTGACTCCACCACCTTCCTGGGCAGCCTCTTCCAACACCTCACCACTCTCTCAGTAAAGAAGTTTTTCCTATTGTCCAATTTAAACCTCCTCTGGCACAACTTTAACTGATTTCCTCTCATCCTGTTGCTAGTTACTTGGGAGAAGAGACCAACACCAGCCTCACTACTTCCTTTCAGATAGTTGTAGAGAGGAATAAGATCTCCCCTTAGCCTTCTCTTCTCTGCACTAAACCACCCCAGCTCCCTCAGACACTCCTCGTGTGACATGTCCTCCAAACCCCTCACCAGCCTCCTTGCTTTTCTCTGGACATGCTCCAGGACCTCGTCATTGTATTTCCTATACTGTGGTGCCCAAAACTGAACACAATACTCAAGCTGTGGCCTCCCCAGGGCTGAGTACAGGGGCACAGTCACTGATCTGAAGTACTCTGCATTTAAAAGTAAAAGGATCAGCCATGAGTAAAATACTATCTGTCAGTGCATTAAAATTGACTGTGCAGCCCCAACCTAGGCAGCATTGTACACATTGGGCACAACAACCCCGTGCAGTGCTACAGGCTGGGGACAGGGTGGCTGGAGAGCAGCCAGACAGAAAGGGACCTGGGGGTGCTGGGTGACAGTAGGCTGAACATGAGGCAGCAGCGTGCCCAGGTGGCCAAGAAGGCCAATGGCATCCTGGCCTGCATCAGGAATAGTGTGGCCAGCAGGAGCAGGGAAGTCATCCTGCCGTGTGCTCAGCAATGGTTAGACCACACCTTGAGTGCTGTGTCCAGTTCTGGGCTCCTCAATTTAAGAAGGACATTGAGAGACTTGAATGTGTCCAGAGAAGGGCAAGGAGGCTGGGGAGGGGTCTGGAGCACAGCCCTGTGAAGAGAGGCTGAGGGAGCTGGGGGTGCTTAGCCTGGAGAAGAGGAGGCTCAGGGGAGACCTCATTGCCATCTACAACTACCTGAAGGGAGGTTGCAGCCAGGTGGGGGTTGGGCTCTTCTCCCAGGCAACCAGTGACAGAACAAGAGGACACAGTCTCAAGCTGCTCCAGGGGAAGTTTAGACTTGATGTGAGGAAGAAATTCTTCCCAGAAAGAGAGATTGGCCATTGGGATGTGCTGCCCAGGGAGGTGGTGGAGTCACCGACCATAGAAGCGTTTAAAATCAGACTGGATGAAGCACTTAGTGCCATGACTTAGTTGATGACATGGTGTTGGGTGATAGGTTGGACTTGGTGATCTCTGAGGTCTTTTCCAGCCTGGTGAGTTCTGTTTATTCTGTTTCTGTTTTATTGGCATATCTTGTTGTGAACTCAAACACAAATATGCACAGATAAATCATCAGAAACTTCAGAAATTGTCTTGGCTGCCATTAATTTTTGGGCAAAATCCAACTGATCCAATGGAGTTCAGGTCTTCCTTCTAAGCACTCTTAGATTATCTTGGTCCCACTGTAAGTCCAAGCTATGGACACACAGAAGTCTCTAAACCAAAATAAAACTACCCTCCCCCCCACCAAATCGTGCATGCCTGCCACTCTAATAACAAGCATGCAGCCTTTGAAAAGCAGATTTTACAACATAGCAAACAGCTCTGAGACATTCACTGCTGCATTTGCCATTCTGAGGATGAGTTTGTAACACATTTGGGAGCTGTATGAGAATCATGACAGGCTGAGAAGCCTTCAGGTAAAGCTAGTCACCTGTCTCAGTCTTCTAAAGAAACAAAGGAGATAATTTCTCCACCTCTGATCCCACCTGCAGTCTGCTGAATAAATCTCAACACATTATTCTTACACCACATCCTCCTGTGTTTGAAAGAAGAGGGCTAGGCAACACCTTTGTCCTACTTCATTTTGTTCTGCTTCCTTTGCTTTTCAAGCTGGAATTCCTCTGGCCATGGCTGTTGGTGCCAGTTAGTGCAAATGCCTTATCTCAAAACAACTAACTGCCAACTCTGCAAACAAAGCCTTTCCTAAGACAGGAAGTTGCTGGTTCTGTTCAAGCTGGATTTTATTTCATTAATGTGTTTGCTCATGTTCTGCCTGCAACCTCACCAGTAAGACCTATTTTTTATCCTTATAAGGCATGCTCTCAGAAGATGCACTCACTCATCCTGATGTGGGGAAAGCAGAGACATGAGCTCAGGTAACTCACAGTTTATTGAATTTGGTTGAAGAAATCCAGTAGATAAGACAGCTACATGGGTTGCTGCCTTTATCATTGTACATCTCTAGAAGGATTTTGTTGCTTTGGTTGGTTGGTTGTTTTTTTTCAGCACAAGAAACAGTACTTTGTACCTGTCATAACAGTTCAGAAGCTTGTTTTCCTCAAGCCACAACCACTACCTAGCAACTCTTCTGCTCTGAAGAAGTCAGGATACTGAGGAGGGCTGTGTAGCAGAAAGTAGGTTTAAATTTAATCTAAACCCAAAGAATTTATTAATTTTTTTAAAGTATTTAATCTAGATCTCTCTGGCCTGTGGCAGGGACAAAACAGCTAGGAGACGTCTCCTGCCCTTTGGATATTTGACATTTAGATGCAAAGGAAATAAAAAGCAAAGCACAAAAGTCATGGGGGAATTTTTTATTTTGGACAACTGATAAGTAAGATTTAAGTTTAAGTCGAATCAAACTGTCAAGATGCCTTATTCCTTATCATGGGGAAAAAAGCTACAAGAAAAAAATACTTCAAGTCAAACACAACATTTCGTTCAGTTGATGTCCCCCTGTCCCCAAACCCCTTGTCACTTGAAGTGGCTGACTAATGTCAGCATGGATGTTTTGTTGGTTGCTTTTGCTTTAATTTAAAGAGTGCTCCCAAACACAGGCATGTCAGAAAGAAGCAGGCACAATACAGCTGTTGTATCACAGCAACCTGAACCAACTATTGTCTTTTGCAATCAAACCTTCATCTCTATCCTTGTTTTCTTCACTTGCCTCAGTGGAAATTCTTTAATTCTGTTATTTTAAGACTTAACAAAGGCAACAGAGATATTGACTCCAGGTCTGTGGAGAAACAATTTTATATCCCACTGCACCTTTCTCCAGTGAAGTGCTGGGAGGATGATTAAGGGAGTCAAACATCTCTCCTGTGAAGAAAGACTGAGAGAACTGGGACTTTTAGTCTGGAGGAGAGAAGGCTGAAAGGGGATCTTATTAATGTCTATAAATATCTGAGGGGCCAGGCTCTTTCCAGTGGCACCCTATCATAGGGCAAGGAACAATGGATATAAGCTAGAGCACAGGAATTTCCATGGAAACGTGAGGAGAAACTTCTTTACTGTGAGGGTGAGGGAGCACTGGAACAGGCTGCCCAGAGAGGTTGTGAAGACTCCTTCTCTGGAGACTTTCAAAGCCAATCTGGATATGTTCCTGTGTGATCTGCCCTAGGTGATCCTTCTTTGGCTGGGGGGTTGGACCCAATGATGCCTGGAGGTCCCCTTCCAGCCCCTAGCATTCTGTGATTGTGCGATTTTAATTGATTGCCCACTGAAAAAAACAGTTCCTGTCTGGAATGATTGCAAGGAATGATAACATCCATGTAAAAAACCCTGATACATCACAGAATCAACCAGGGTGGAAAAGACCTCAGAGATCATCAAGTCCAACCTATTACCTAATCCTAACACCTCCTGACAACTAAACCCTGGCTCCAAGTGCCACAGCCAAGCTTTTGTTGAACACCTCCAGGAATGGTGACTTCACTACCTCCCTGGGCAGCACATTCCAATGGCAAATTACTCTTTTTGCGAAGAACTTTCTCCTCACCTCCAGCCTAAACTTCCCCTGGTGCAGCTTGAGGCTGTGTCGTCTTGTTTTGCCACTGCTTGCCAGGGAGAAGAGCCCAACCCCCACCTGGCTACAACCTCCCTTCAGGTAGTTGTAGACAGCAATGAGGTCTCCCTGAGCCTCCTCTTCTCCAGGCTAAACACCCCCAGCTCCCTCAGCCTCTCCTCACAGGGCTGTGCTCCAGACCTCTCCCCAGCCTCATTGCCCTTCTCTGGACATGTTCAAGTCTCTCAATGTCCTTCTTAAATTGAGGAGCCCAGAACTGGACACAGGACTCAAGGTGTGGCCTGAGCAGTGTTGAGTATATAAACAATTCCATCCCTCAGTGTGACACAAGTGACACTAGCTCTTACCTCCAAAGCTCCTGGCAGCAGTACATTTCCATTTGTATAAGTTTTTATGGCATGCCTCATTCTAATCTTGCTTACAAGGGGGTCTAGTTAAGAAGTCAGTTTACAAATAAGTAAAACTATTTCACAAAAGAGTGAATCTCAGTAATGCAATACTGTATTTATATAATCTTTTTTTTTCATTTGAAGAAACTGAATGGATTTTGCAGCATTTAAAAGCTAGACAAACACAGGGGAATAGATTCTGCAATCACTCATTCATTTTGAATAAACACTGGAGTTTTGATACAGGAAAATATATTGCATATTGTCTGCTTGGGCATTTTCATTGTAATGGATTGATTTTATTTCTCCAGATCACAAGCTCATTGCATTTACTTCTACAAAGTCTCACCTGGATACATTAGTATGGTTTTATCTGCATTTGCTTTATTGTTTCCTTCGTTCACAACATGGAGATACTAAGAGGAGAATAAAGAGAAAGGAGAAAAGGGAGAAAAAGAAGAAGAAGGATAAAGAGGCTGACTAGTGATGAAAAATGCAGAGAACTAAGAGCAGAAACAGGAAGAAAAGTGTAGGCAGAGTGGAATGGAGAAACAATGTGGAATTATAATAATAACGAACACATTGAAACGAGACACACAACAGAGTTTTGGGGAAAAGAAGATTAACAGGCCTAAGAAAAACTATTCCTGTCTCTTGGCGGCTTTTTAACATTCAAATGGTTGATTTTCTTGTGCTATGAGTGTGCCACAAAGATGGCGTGTTTTTTTATTGTCCTGTCCCCATGCAAGCCAAAAGAACAACAGCAATCTAAGTGAGAAGGAAAACTGACTTGCACCTAGTGACACTTGCCTGGCAGAAAGATTTCGATGTTCAAGCCTTACCTCTGTCCAGTTAGAATGGGGCAACCTATGCAAATACTCTGCTAGGTTAAGAAGGACATGGACCTGCAGGAGCAAGTTCAGAGGAGGGCCATAAACATTATCAGGGTGCTGAAGCACCTCTGCTACAATGACAGGCTGAGAGAGGTGGGGTTGTTCAGCCTGGAGAAAAGAAGGCTCCAGGGAGACCTTACAACTGAATTTCAATATCTGAAGGGGATCTACAGGAAGACTGGGGAGGGACTGCTTAGAAAGGCAGGTAGAAATAGGACAAAGAGCAATGGTTTTACACTGGATCAGTGTAGATGTAGGCTGGAAGGAGGTAGAAAGAAGTTCTTTACAGTGAGAGTGGAACAGAAGTTGGAAGGGATGTCAAGAGACCATCAGGTCCAACCCCCCTGCCAGAGCAGCATCACAGGAATGCATCCAGGTGGGTTTTGAAAGTCTCCAGAGGAGACTCCACAACTCTCCTGGGCAGCCTGTTCCAGTGTTCCATCACCTTCACTGTAAAGAAGTTTCTCCTCGTGTTGAGGTGAAATCTTCTATGTTCAAGTTTGAACCCATTGTTCCTTGGCTTATCACTGTGAACCACCCAAAAGAGCCTGTACCAACTTCATGCAGAGAAAATCCCCTGAGACTATCTGGATCCTGAAAATGAGCTCTTCTCCTGAAATGGGCATCCTTTATAATCCTCTGTCTGCAAGAAATCAGGAGAGAAGGGACTACCTATCCTCCTATCTTTCAGAGGTGATAGGACAGAAATATTTATATGCTCATAATGTCTTTGGAAAACTCACCTGAATGCAGCTGCAATATTAAGCATAACCAATTTTCTGCTTTCCTTGTGTCTGGAACACCTTTGATTATTCCATGCATAATTCTGAACAGATCTTCATGCGGTGATGCGCTCTGCGTATCGTGTACCAACCTCAGAGCCTAACCACCCTCACACATCTCCTCACTTTACTGTACCTAATGCTAGCATATAATAGAAATATGCAAACGAGAGCATAACTAATGCTGAGCATGAAATACAGGATCATTCTGAAAGCTTCATTTGTGTTGCTATCTCACTGTGTTCCATCAATTCCACCAAGTCTGTTGAAAAATGTCACAGCTTTCAACCTGACATGTTCTTGACATTGAATATTTGTAAGAGTTGGATCAGAAAAGGGAAAGACTGGGAGAAGACCTAGCTGGCAGAGTTTTAGATGCTTTCTCTGGAGGTCTTTAAGAAAAAGTTGGATGTGGCACTGAGTGGCATGGCTTAGTCATGGTGTTAGCTTATATGCTGGACATGATGATCTCAGAGGTCTTTTCTAGCCTCCATAACTCTGTGGTTCTGTGATAGAGTTATAGACTGGTTTGGCTTGGAAGGGACATTAAAGATCATCTAATTCTAACCCTCCTGCCATGGGCAGGGACACCTCATATCAGACCAGGTTGCTCAAGGCAACGTTCAACCTGGCTTTGAACACTTTTGGGCTTGGAGGGTCCACAACTTCTCTGGACAGCCTATTCCAGCTCCTTCTGTTGCAGTTTCCCTACTGACAGCAACTGAAAGCTGCTTTAAAAAACAAAAATGAGTAGGTCAGGAAAGTTGTAGCTCCACTAGAACAACTGTTCTGATTCAGAAAGCTATGATGGAATAATCTGGAAGCACACATCACTAAGGTTTTCCACAGAGGATGGACAGAAGGAAGCATTCAGTGGTGACTCACCTGGCATAGATTTGGACTAATTCCAATGTCAAGAGAAAAAAGAAGCCTTGTTTCATTTTGATGATACAATTCTGTTCTTACAATGCTATGGTAGAATTTCTTCTCACAGAGAGAATTACTGAATATCCATTGATTTATAATTGTTTGTAGATTTATGGTACTTTTATTATAAATATTTTTTCATGTATACATACACAGATCTATTTAAAAAAATAGAGTAGAAAAGCAGACCTTTAGGGAAGAGAAAAGAGGAGAGGGGAGAGGAAGGGACATTTATAACATGGATGATTTGCTAATGTTCTGGGTTTAAAATCTCCTATTTGCATAGAAATTATGACCTGGTTTGGGCTGTTCTACACAAACTCTTCAGAGACAAAGTGCCATGCCTTCAGTTGAGTATTAATGGATGTCATGATTTTATTTCCTATCCAAATTTAATTTGGTTTTAGAACTGTGCTAAGTAAGCTAGAATTCATGATTTCACAATAAACTGAATATAAAATTACATTCTTTAAGACTGTTTAGCATATTAATAAGGCTATCAGTGAAACAGAATAAACATGAGACAGTTGAAGAAGATTATATTCAGTTCATAGTGTTGCTAAATAGGTAAAGGATTAATTCCTGGGCATTTAATGATTTTCTTTTCCTGTATGGCCCATTAGTATTGCAAAACTTCTGAGACAGATGAAAAATTATGCATGTTAGTTCCACAGCATGCCTCAGAGGAACAGGTTACTCATTATTTCACTGAAATGATTTCTTGCCCATCAGCCAATTCTTTGCTTAGCTATCTAGTGTCCCACCATCTCACTTTACCTTTAATTGTACTCTTGGGAGAGCATTAGTGTCACTAAGTTTAATAAGGGACCTCTGATACCTTCCAGAGGCCTTTCCTTCTGCCAATGTCTCCTCTGTTTTTTTTTCAGTCAAGCAGGATAAAATCAGTTTAACTGAGATTAGTGTTTTAAACATATAGCATAACCTAATTAGCCTAACACAGAGGTTCCAAGCATGCATTTAAGTTCTTGCAGTGCATGGGTTAGACACAGTCTAAGTAGCAAGTGATAATGGAGCTTTCTGAATTATTGCTTTGCTATACAGGATTTTATGGGCTCTTTCCTGCAGGGCTGCATTCAATTTGGAGAAGAAACAAACGTGGACTAGGCATTATGTAACAGTAAACCATTTTCTTCCAAACTCCAGCCCCTGTTTATTTAACCAAAATAAAATGAAACTACATGGGTGAAAGACCATGAATCTTTCAACATTCAGAATTGCAGTAGCTAACTCCTACATACCTTAAGCCATTACAACAGAAGCAGTGAACTTGACTTTAATGCCAACTTCCTTGGCCAAAAAAAAAACCAACTTCAAATCTTCTCTGTGCAGGTATTGCAGTTGAACAAGACACCTACCTCAGATCTTTGGATTTTAAAGGAAAAAGAGAAGCCAAACCAAAAAAAAAAAAAAAAAAAGAACAAAAAAATAGTATTGCATATGTTCAGATTTTTTTTTTCAAGGAAGTAAAGCAATAAATATTTGCTAGTTAATTAAAATATTTTGATCTCCTTGAAATGAAATATTGCTTTGATAACCTTAATAAGCTTCTTTTTTTTTTTCCATTTTACTGCAGTTTTTAAATATTTTGCTTGAAGGATAATGACTGTAAACACATCTGTGCAAAAAGTCAAGAAGAAAAAAACTCATCTTTTTTTCCCTTCTAACTGAGACTGCTGACTTCAAGTGAATATGTGTGTTTTTCTAGCTCCTCATAACTTTCTTTTTCAGTTAACTTACTCTTTAATGGAGAAAAAAAATGAAATCCTACTTGTCATCAGAAAACCAAAATAAAAAAAAAAAAAGAAGGAAGTTTGTTTTCTCAGTTTGATCTACTCTTTTCTTCTTTTCCTACAGCTGTGCAAAACAGAGGACAGAATGGGGACAAGAACTTGTGGCTGAGGATCAGTGGGTTTACACAGTTTAATAAGACTTCTGGGAAGAAGTTCACTTTGATTCACACTACTTCTCTAGGTAAAATTATTTCATTTTCTCTCCATATACCAAGGCACTATTTTGAGACTTTTCACCTGCTTTCTGCCATGACACTCCTCACTGGCTGAAGTTTCCTGTCTTCACCATCCATCCATCCATCCATCCATTATCCATCCATCCATCCATTATCCATCCATCCATCCATCCATCCATCCATCCATCCATCCATCCATCCAAACATTTCTCATTCATGGCATGATGTGGCAAAGTATCACAGCATCACAATACATTAGAGGTTGGAAGGGACCTCAAGAGATCATGGAGTCCAACCCCCCTGACAAAGCAGGATCACTTAGGGTAGTCTGCACAGGAATGCATCGAGGTAGGTTTTTGAAAGGCTCCAGAGAAGGGGAGTTACAACCCCCCTGGGCAGCCTGTTCCAGAGCTCTGTCACCCTCACTGTAAAGAAGTTTCTCCTCATGTGGAGGTGAAATCTTCTATGTTCAACTATGAACCCATTGTTCCTTGTCTTATCACTGTGAACCACCCAAAAGAGCCTGGCCCACTCCACTTGACACCCACCCCTCAGATACTGATAGACATTGATGATGTCCCCTCTCAGTCTTCCCTTTTCCAGACTAAACACCCCCAGGACTCTCAGTCTCTCTTCACAGGGGAGATGCTCAAGTCCCCTAAGCACCCTCGTGGCTCTCCCTTGGATTCTCTCCACCAGGTCTGTGTCTCTCTTGAATTGGGGATCCCAGAGCTGGACACAGTATTCCAGGTGTGGTCTCACCAGGGCACAGCGTCTGTTTTGTGAGCTGTGTGCCTTCACACCCCCCCAGTGTAATATTCAGTCATTCTATCTGTATTCTTTCTCGTTCTCCACATTCTGCCAGGAAATTCGATGGACCTGATGATCTGGGGTTGTCTTGCACAACACTGACTGGCCTCTTGCTTAAGATGCTTGTGGTAGCTCTATAAAGTCTTTTTGGCAGCTTTAGCTGATGCCTAGAAAATTTTCCACAGATCCTGAGTAAAAGTGGTAGAATCTAAATAAATTGCCATTGGATGTAAAAGGGAAAATAATGACAAGGTCTAAATAAATCCATTGGTATCTAACATAAAGTTAGTTGTGCAAACTAACTCTCTTTCTTTTTGATTTCTTTGCTCTAGCAGCTACTAGCAGGTGCTTTTGCTCAGCTGTTGCTGACCTTGGCTGCATTCTTTGTTGTGGCTAAGTACTAATAAGCTGCTCCCTGCTTTTCTTCTTTTCCTCTCGTGTCTCATGTACAGGGGGGAATGAGGGGCTAGTGTGAGGTATCTCTGCCCATGGTGGGGTGGTTGGAACTATATGATCCTAAAGGTCCCTTCCAACCCCATCCATTCTATGAATCTATGAACATTTTACATTTCTAATGCACTTTTTTTTTTTTTTTTTTGTGACACACTTCAGGGTATTTTGGGGCGCAGGAAGTCCACCACTTCCCTTAAGAAATTATTTTGCTAACTGCTTTCAGTCTCAGGAAGAGATTTTTTATCATTCAGCTAGTGCTAATGCTTTGCTTTTTATAGCCATTTCTTGTATTTGTCACAATTTATGCAATAGTAATCCTTTTTCTTTTCCTTTTCTTTTTCCTTTTTCTGCCTTCAGGCATGGCTTAACCAAGCAGCACATTATCAGACAACATTCTATCTCCCTTACTAAATAATCTCTTGATATTCCATTTGGGTTCTTATATGTCAATACCTCTCTTGCAAAGGAAAACAAAAAAGAACCACAAGAAACCAAACAATATATTCTAAGTATCTCTACATCAAAGTTACATAAACAGAATTATTATCATATATTCATGCATATGAAGGCAAACAATGAAAACTTTTGTTTTGTTTCTGCATATATGAAACCTCCTTTGCTAGTGTCTACTGCCACCTTGGACCTCATTATTATTTCCAGTCATGCTCCTGACCCCCACATGTGTGTGGAAAAGGTTTTATATTATTTACAATAAAACTAACACTATTCATAATTACCTAATTTATTATCTACTTCATGGGGAAAGGCTGAGAGAGCTGGGTCTGTTTATTCTAGAGAAGAATTGTGAGGGGAGAGATCTCACGAAGACTTACAAAGATCTAAATGCTGAGTGTCAGAAAGATGGATCCAGATTCAGTGGTATCCAGTAACAAGGGGCAGTGGGCACAAACTGGAACATAAGGTTCCATGTAAACATAAGGAGAAAAAATTCTTCACTTTGAGGTTGGCAGAGCGCTGGAACAGGCTGCCTAGAGGGGTTGTGAAGTCTTTGTCTTTGGAGGGATACAAATCCTGCCTGGATGTGTTCCTGGCTGCTTTACTTGAGGTGATCCTGCTTTAAGCAGAGGAGTTGGACCAGATGATCTTCAGAGGTCCTTTCCAAGCCCTACCATTCCATGACTGTGTTTATTTCCAAGTTGCATCTCGTTGTTCTATTCTTGTTCATTCTCAATTTACATTCAGGATATTCCTTTACTTTTACCAACGTTTAGGCTATTTCCCATGGGAGCAGCTAAAACTGTGTGATGGTTTTAAGGCTAAGCCTTTCAGTTCTTTTCACAGAGTCTGAGCAGAAAAGTAAAAGAATGTAAACAAATCACGACTGGGTGTAAGAAAGCAAAATAATGATTATTTAAAGACTTCCATTGGAGGGACAGAAATGTTTAAGAGTGAGTACTCAAAACAAAGTACAGGCAGTCTGTCTGTCTGCTGTTTCTCTGCTGGGCAGTCTGCATTTCTCTTCTGGCTTTGCTTTTGAAGGTAACTCACTGGCATATTGACCTTGAACACTAAGTTTAACAACCTTTCTTCTGCTTGGCTTTCTTCCTTCTGCCAGGGGGATCTGGGGAAGGCAGGGAAGGGGAAGGCAGGGAAGGGGAAGGCAGGGCAGCAGCTTTCCTGGCTTTGGCCAGGAGGGTTTAGTACTGTTTCTGTTAATTGTACATATCTGTAAATATTGTAAATGTTGCATGCCTGCACATATTCATTGCATTCCATTGGAGATGGAGTTCTTGCCTGTAAATACAGCTTCATTTGCTTCTAAACTGAGCTAGTCTGGTGGTGTTAAGTGTGGGAGGGGAATTTCAGCCCACCACACTACAACAAACTGTTATACATTACCTCTTCCATCTCATTAATTAAGATATCAAATAACAAAAGATTCAACTTGTGTGAGTGAAGTGTCCTCAGGAAGCCTGCATTTTGCTTGTTGGAATCTGCTTTGTAAAACCTGTCACATTTCACTTACCACAGAAAGCAGAACAACATGTTTCACTTCAATCTTCTTTCTGTAATGTAGGTCAGCACCTGCTCCATGTGATATCTTGATTTAAGCCTGGGGCTTATCACCTCAATGCACTGAACATTGCCAGTCACCTCGCTTGCCAAAGTTACCATTTCTCATGATGGTATCTGCATGCCTAGTTTCAAACTTATTTTTTTTTTCCCCAAATGTAAGAGAACCTTTCTTAGTTTTCAACCTGCTGTGTAGGTGCTCATATTCCCATTTCCCACTAAATTAATTTCAAGATGACTGCTTAGATGAAAACTGAACACTGAAGATGGACCTCCAGCTTGCAAAGCAACTCTAGAGTAATAAGCAAGAAGATGAAAAACAAATCTAAACTATCCTGCATTGCCTGACTAATATGGAAATGAAAAGTTAGCACTTTATTTTTCTCCTGGTATCTTAAAAAGGAATTCTAACAGCTATTTCAGGTGTATTTTTGCTTCAACTATCACATAGTGATCATCAATGATGGCTGTAGGGAAAAGAATGATAATCAGAATGAGATATGTAAAAGAAAAATACAAAACAAAACTCATTAGCTATAAGTTTAGTGTTTCAACTAGAGATGCTGGCAATCACACAAAAAAAAAAATCCATCTGTGTGTAAATAGGATGGAGTGGCTGTGGGATGGTTTTATAGACTTTAAAATAGGCTTCTGTACCATAGATGCTTACAGTGTGTCACCTCTGGGGCACTCACAGTAGAAGAGTAGCCAATTTTGCTTCCCAATCATGGCATTCATTACCCAGCAAAATACTATCAGAGAGCTATAGAAATAAAACCATTTAACTTTGTCTCTAGTATTGTGAGATTTTACAGCAAAGCACTTTCAAAATTTATAAATCCTCTCATTTTCTTGGAAAAAAAAAAAGAAATAAACTTCATTTCTTTCGTTTTTATGTCCGTGATGATATTTAGAACTAAAAGGTAAGGCTCAAATATGGCTGTCTCAGAAGATTCATCTGCTCACTGTGCACAGCAGAGGATATTCTTAGAGGAATTTTTTTCACAGATCCACAGATTGCATTAGCTTGGAAGGGACCCTCAAAAGTCACCTTGTCCAACCCCCCCTGCAGTCAGCAGGGACTCTTCCAACTAGATCAGGCTGCATAGGGCCACATCAGGTCTGATCTTGAATGTCTCCAGGGACAGAGCATCAATCACATCCCTGGGCAACCTGTTCTATTATTTCACCACTCTCATTGTGAAGAACTTCCTCCTCATGTCCAACCTAAACCTGCCCTACTCCAGTTTCAAACCATTGCCCCTCATCCTATTGCTACCAGCCCTCCTAAACAGCCCCTCACAACCTTCCTCTCACTTGGATGGGGCAGGGGTGAAAACCTCTCCATATTTAGCACTACCTGTCAGGTCTGTCAAAAGCAGCAGGGCAGGAGACAGCATCTGGTCCACCACAACAAAACATTTAAAGAGGAGAGCGAGAGCATTGGTGCCTCCTCCAGAAATAATTCCTGTAGGAAGCTGGAACTGAACTGCTTGCAATCCAAGAAAAATTCTGGATACAAAAAGCTAGCATCCCCCTCTAATCTAAGATTCTGTCCCTCTCTAATCTAAGATTCTGTCCTGCAGAGGCTAAGCATAGTCCTTGATTCTCTGACCATGTTGGAAAATAAGCTTATCTGGATAAAAAAAAGCTGACTTGGATTTGATCTTAGTAAGAGTAGATGAAGTATGTCTTTCTTTCAGTTCCACTACTTTAATCTTTATAAACCCTTTGTAACCTTTTTGACTGTTCTGAAGTGGGAAGTTTTGTCCAGAACATCACAGTGGTAAGTGGACACCTTTCCACCCAGCCAGAAAGGCAGATTTGAGAACTGGTAATGCAGGAGTGGGAGGTAATTCCACAGAATCACAGAATGTTAGGGGCTGGAAGGGACCTTGAAAGCTCATCCAGGTCAACTCCCCAGCCAGAGCAGGATCACCTAAAGCAGATCACACAGGAACACATCCAGGCAGGTTTTGAATATCTCCAGAGATGGAGACTCCACAATCCCCTGGACAGCCTGTTCCAGTGTTCTGTCACCCTCGCAGGGAAATAATTCTTCCTCCTGTTTCCATGGAACTTCCTATGCCTCAACTTCCACCCATTGTCCCTTGTGCTGTCATTGGGCATCACCCAGCAGAGCCTGGCTCCAGCCTCTGGGCACTCACCTTGCACATCTTTATCAACATGAATGAGGTCACCTCAGTCTCCTCTCCTCCAAGCTAAAGAGCTCTCAGCTCCCTAAGTCTCTCCTCATAAGGAAGATGTTCCACTCCCTTCAGCATTTGCATGGCTCTAAGATGGACTCTTTCAAGCAGTTCCCTGAGGTCCTTCTTGAACTGAGTGGCCCAGAAGTGGACACAATATTTTTTTCTTTTTTTTTGTCTGACAATCTTTACCTATGAAAACTGTGCTTCATTGGAATATAGTTGGATCACAGACGAATAGGAGAGTTTAGAATAGCACAGATGAAAGAATCTGTTAAAAGTTAGGGGAAAAATGTCAGCATCTATTTTCTTGTGTAACAAAAAAATTCTGTCACTAGTTCACATCTTGAGCAGTGTGCTATTTCTGATTGTACATAGTGTGGTTTCTTCACACAGTAGAAAGCTGCATGCAAGACTTTCCTCAGAGTCCTTCCATGGATTCAATTTGCATGCCAAGCCAGCATTCCAGAACATCATGAACATTGTTCTCTCTCTCTCTCTCTCTCTGGTCTAATTAATTTTTCATTCTCTTCTGCCTACTTACACAGCCTTAGCAAGGCTGAACAGTTTGCAAGGCAAGTATCTTTCCTGGGAAATAACAGAATGTGTTCAAAGCTCTATAGGCAGGAAATTAAATGTGGATCTCCTACTGTCTGGACAAGTCTCTGATCAATACAACTGAAAAAAGGAGAGGGGAAATTTCCCTTGTCATATTTGAAGAAGAATGAGCTCAGGTGTGGGTTTGGAAGAAATTAAAGTAGCAGAAAACTCCTGGACCATGTATTCCACGCAGCAGATACTTCCCCACAGTGCTTAGTGAGGCATGAGGGAAGAAAAAATGAAGATGAATCCTGATAAATCTCCAGATATCTGAACAATGACTACTTAGGGAATTTTCAGGTATCAAGGAATCATAGAATCACCCTGGTTGGAAGGGGCCACCAAAGGTCATCTTGTCTAAACCCCCTGCAGTCATCAGAGACATCCTCAACTAGATCAGGTCACCTGGAGCCCTGTGGAGCTTCACCTTGAATGTCTCCAGAGATGGGGCCCAAACCACCTCTCTAGAAACCTGTTCCAGTACTTAACCACCTTCATAGTAAAGAACTTTTTCATAACACCCAGTCTAAATCTACTCTAATTTAAAAACATTGCCCCTCATCCTGTCACTACAGGCTTTTGTAAACAGTCCCTCTCCAGTCTTCTTGCACCCTCCAGGTACTGGAAGGACACTGTTAGGTCTCCCCAGAGCCTCCTTCTCCAGGCTGAACAACCCCAGCTCCCTCAGCCTGTCTTCACAGCAGAGCTGTTCCAACCCCCTGATCATTTTCATGGCCTGCCTGTGGACCTGCTCCATCAGGTCCATGTCCTTCTTATATTGAGGGCTCCAGGGCTGGATGCAGTACTCCAGGTGAGGTCTCACCAGAGCAAAGTGTCAGAATCACCTTTCTCAATCTTCTGGCCATGCTTCTTTTGATGCAGCCCAGGATGTGATACCAGCTGGCTCTTTTCTTTCTGTGAAATGCATATCAAGGCACCTATTTCTATGTGAAGACATGCTTCAGGCTTCCATCCTGAATGTTGGTACTTCAGACCTAGATGTTGTTGTAGCCCATGTATCCTGCACTTGTAAAAGCTTTTTTTTTTCTGCCTATAAAAAAGAAATAAAGAAGAAAAAGATAACAGTGCTACCCCACTACACTGATGTGCTTTCTTTTTAAATGCATCAAAAATTTTAGAAATGCTTGAATATTTAGGGGGAAGAGACACATAGCTGCATATGAGGCTGTATTTGGTTTTCATGGCAAGGAACTGCGGCAGTGGTGGCTTCTATGAGAAGCTGCTACAAGTTCCCCCATGACTGATAGAGTCGATGTCAGTCAGCTCCAAGGTGGACCCACTGCTTGCCAAGGCTGAGCCAATTAGCAGCAGTGGTACTGCTTCTGTGATAACCTCTTTAAGAAGATGGAAAAACCAAACACTGCACAACAGCAACTGCAGCAGGGAGAGAGGAGTGAGAATATGCAAGGGAAAAACTCTGCAGACACCAAGGTCAGTGAAGAAGAAAGAGGAAGTGGTGAAGAAGGAGCTGCTGGAACACAAATTCCCCTGCAGCTGGTGGTAAAGACCAGACTGTCCCTCTGCAGCCCATGGATATTAATAGAGGAGTAGACATCCACTTGCAGCCTCTGTAGGACCTCAGTCTGGAGCAGGCAGATGTCACTGGAGGAGGCTGTGACCCTATGGGAAGTCTGTGCTGGAGCAGGTTCTTGGCAGGACCTGTGCAGAGAGAGGAGCCCACACTGTAGCAGGTTTTTTGGAAGGATGTGTGACCCCATGGGAGACCTGCACTAGAGCAGTGTGTTCTTGAAGGACTACAGCCCATGGAAGGGCCCTGCACTGGGGCAATGTGTGAAGAATTGCTGCTCAAGCAGGGACCTCACTGGAGCAGGGGAAAAGTGTGAGAAGTTGTCCCATTGACAAGAAAGGAGCAGAAGAGATGTGATGAAATGACCACAAACTCCCTGTCCCTGCCCCTCCCTGCTGCTGGAAGAGAGAAGGTTGAGAACATGGGAGTTAAGCTGAGCCTGGAAAGAAGAGAAGGAGGAGGGGAAGGTTTTTAAGATTGAGTTTGTTTCTCATTATTGTGATCTGATTTAATTGGTAATAAAGAGAGAATAAATCTTATGAGGAGCAACTGAGAGAGCTGGGGTTGTTCAGTTTGAAAAAGAGGAGGCCGAGGGGAGACCTCATTGCTCTCTCCAACTACCTGAAAGGAGGTTGTGGAGAGGTTGGTGCTGGTCTCTTCTCACAGGTAATTAGTGATAGAACAAGGAGGAATGGCTTCAAGCTACTACTGAGTAGGTTCAGACTGGACATTAGGAAAAAAAATTTCCCATCAAGAGTGGTCAGGGATTGGGATGTGCCCAGGAAGGTGGCTGAGTCACCAACCCTGGATGTGTTTAAAGGTGGTTTGGATGTGGTGGTTGGGGATATGGTTTAGAGGTGAACCTTGCAGAGTAAAGTTCTTGGTTGGACTTGGTGATCCTGAGGGTCTTTCCCACCCTGAATGTTTCTGTGATAATAAATTAAGATAATTTGCCCAAGTCAAGTCTATTTTGCTGGGATGGTAACTGCTGAGTGACCTCTCTGTCCTTGTCTTGACCCATGAGACTTTTGTTAGTTTTTTTTCTACCCTGGGTGGTGATAGAGCAGTTTTGGTGGGCACCCAACATCTTGCCAGGGTTAACCCACCACAGAGATTTTTTTTTTTTATTTAGTGGAAAAAAAAAAAGGAAAAGAACACAGGCTAGGTCAGCTCCCCACAAAAAAAAAAAAAAAAAAAAAAAAAAAGTGTTTTCTTACTGCTGCTTTCAGAGGAGCAGTTCTGTGCATGAACTTTGTAAGTGCTACACACATCATGCTCGAGTATAAAATCAATTTCATGCAGTCCTTGGACTCAAAATACATAATTTATTCATGGTTAGTTAATTAACTCAAATACAATTGGGATGTTTCTGTAACTAAGAGTTTGCTGTTATAAACACTGGCATTTTTCTATGGTTTCATGTACAGCTTCTATGAGAATTATTAATCTTAGTAGTAGATATATTGTTAGTAAGATATTGAGTTTTTGCACAATAAATCTGACAAAATGAGCTGTCAAAGCATAAGAAAAAGATGTCATTAGCCACAAACATAATAGTTAATGGAAACCAGCATAACAATAAAAATAGGCTGCCCAGGGGGGTTGTGGATTCTCCCTCTCTCGAGATATTCAAGACCCACCTGGATGGGTTCCTGTGTGATCTGCTCTAGGTGATCCTGCTCTGGCAGGACTGGGGTTGGACAGGATGAGCTTTCGAGGTCCCTTCCAACCCCTAACATTCTGTGAAAAATACATTCAAATGCTGCATAATTGAGTAATATAATCACTAATCTTAGCAGATGGCTGCTTTAAGTCAAAGTGTAATGTCTCAAAGTGTATCGTGGCCTTCCAGTATCTGAAGGGGGTTACAAGAAAGCTGGGGAGGGACTTTTTAGGATCTCAGGTAGTGATAGGACTGGGGGGAATGGAATAAAGCTGGAAGTGGGGAGATTCAGGTTGGACGTGAGGAAGAAGTTCTTCCCCATGAGAGTGGTGAGAGCCTGGAATGGGTTGTCCAGGGAGGTGGTTGAGGCTCCATCCCTGGAGGTGTTTGCAGCCAGGCTGGATGAGGCTGTGGGCAGCCTGCTGTAGTGTGAGGTGTCCCTGCCCATGGCAGGGGGGTTGGAACTGGCTGATCCTTGTGGTCCCTTCCAACCTTGACTGATTCTATGATTCTGTGATTCTATGATACTATGATTCTGTGATTCTATGACAGGACAGAAAACAGAGGAGGGAGAGAAGATTGTTAGGTGTAGAAATTAAGACAAATTAGCTTTGAAAGGCTTCCCAACACCAAAGTGAAATTCCAGTCCTATAACTGAATAACCCTCACACACATACTAAATGAGCTCTCTGCTCTTGTTTGTATTAACTTTCCATGGGTATTAGAGCCTTTTAGATGAGTACCCTCAAGTACACAAACACTTTTCAAAGTGTGGATTCTCTTTCACCATGCCAAAGGTTGCTCTGTCAGTGGAAGTCCACTAACTGGACTACATGGACTTGTTTTTACTTCAGCAGTCTGGTTGGTACACAGCACTTCCAGTCTGCCAGTGAACATCTTAGGATGACAGGACTCTGTGCATGTTTTTTCCTCCCATTTACAATTCATCAGTTTTGTTTGGTTGTTTTGTTTTGTTGTTGTTTTTTTTTTTTTAAAGCACCTCACTGGTTCCACAGTTAAGCAAATATTGATCTTTGAATCTTGTGTCAAATGCTTTTGGGAGCTCTAAGAGACAAAAGCCTCAGAAAGCAAGGGGGTTGAAAAGAAGCAGGTGTTGCTCTCCAGCAGTGATGGAGTGAAGTTGAGCCTGGGAAGAAGAGGGCTGTAGTAAGGAATGTGTTGTTTTCACATTTCTCTTTTAAGGGTAAGAGTCCTTAGACCAAAATAATCACAGATGTATGGTATTCTAAAACTGCCTATTTCTCTCCAGTGACCATTAACAGACCCTTGAGTAATATGCTGAGACGTAGTGGTCTGCATTGTTTCATCTGCTTTTCTTTCATCTGCCTTTCTTTTTTACTTGGGCTTTTTCCTTTTTTCTCTTTTTCTTTTTTTTCCCCTTTCTCTTTTTCCTTTTCTTTTTCTTGTTCTTTTTCTTTTCCATATCTCTCTTTTTCTTCTCCTTTTTCTTCTTTTTCTTCTTTTTTTCTTTTTTTTTTTATTTTCTTCTTTTATTTTTCTTCTTATTTTTCTTCGTGCTAAGACGTAGTGATCTGTATTATTTCATCTACTTTTCTTTCATCTGCCTTTCTTTCTTTTTTACTTGAGCTTTTTCCTTTTTTCTCTTTTCTTTTTTTCTCTTTTCCTTTTTCTTTTTTTTTCTTTTTCTCTTTTTCTATTTCTATTTCTTTCTTTTTCTTCTCATTATTTTTCTTCTTTTTCTTCTTTTTACTTTTCTTTCTTTTTTCTGTTTCTGTTTCTTTTCCCATTTCTGTTCCTTTTTATTCCAAACCTGTTCCCTTCTTAAATTTGTTCATCTAAGTCTTTTCTTTGCTGTTCATGTCTAGCTGCAGCAACTTTATGCCACAGCTAACTCCTCTTTTGGCCTGTAGTTCAAATAATAAATTCTAAAAGTCTTGACAGAGGGCACAGGCATTTTTCTCAAAATATTGGAAACAAGGTTTGAGCTCTTTATCATACCATAGCATAATAGGAAAGAGAAAGAAGACATTTTAATTAGTGGAGATGAAACATCAGACTTCATTAATTTAATTAATCTGTCTGTTTTGGTGACATAATTAAAGTATAAGCATTGTAGATATGGATGTCTGTCTTTGCACCCAAATGAACTCCAGGTGCCATGCTACAGTAAGAATCACAGAATCACAGAATCTTAGTGGTTGGAAGGGACCTTGAAAGATCATTGAGTCCAACTTCCCTGCCAGAGCAGGATCACCTAGGGAAGTCATACAGGAACAAATCCAGGCAAGTGTTGAAAGTCTCCAGTGAAGGAGACTCTACAACCTCTCTGGGTAGCTTGTTGCAAAGCTCTGTCACCCTCACAGTGAGGGTGCTCCTTATGTTCACATGGAACCTCCTATGCTGCAGCTTGCACTCATTGCCCCTTGTCCTATGACTACACACCACTGAGTAGAGCCTGGCTCTATCCTCCTGGTGCTTGCCTTTCAAGTATTTATAAACACGAATCAGGTCACCTCTCAGTCTCCTCTTCTCCAAGCTCTCACAGCAAAGCTGCTATGGCATCCTTGCTAATCTCTCAGGAGGATCTATTTTTTTCCCATACACATTGAAACATGAAATATGTGACCTTTAAAAGGTGTGACAGATGCTTTAAAATGGGAAAAAAAATGGAAGGTACAATGTGTAAAGTTTGTTTTGCTGATAGAATTGCTTTTCATTGCTGGGCAGTTTGTCATAATCCTGTTAAGACTGTTCCAAAAAAAAAAAAATCATAATTGGCTTAATTTATACTAAAGGAGATTTAGTGTGTCTATTAAGAAAGCAGCATGACAAGACTGGGAGGTGTAAGAAGGTGTCATCTATAGAAAAAGTCACCAGAGGCTTACAACTTGACAAGTCAAAAATCCAGCTAAATGTTCCTGACACTGCTTCAGCACAGGAAGGTGAAATAGATCTTAAAAAACTTCTCAAAATACTGTGTGTGCATCACAGTAACAAAACACTTTTTTTTTTTTTTTTGATGTGGGAAACCCTTCAATTTTCATCTTACAACTCTCTGGGTTACTTTTGAGTCTGACCCTGCTACAAACATCCTTATTGTTTGGTGATGACAGTAAGAGCAACGGAGGTCAGGCTTTTTTGCCTGTTAAATGGGACTCTGGGCAAGTACCTACCCTGAGGAATCCTTTCATTAGAGAGATTTTTAATTTAGTTTCTAGGCTGTCCATTACAATTCATTTCCAGGAGATGCTGAATTGTTATTTTCTGAACTAGCAGTTCTGCTCTTTGACACTTCTCTATGAATTCTTCTCTGTCTGTTTCAAGAAACAAGTTGAAAAGAGCTGCAAGCCTGCCTGTGTTGAGTGCTTCTGAAGTTCAGCTGAAGTGAGCAGAGTGTGCTGCTAGCTCAATTCACCAAGGTTTTATGATCTCACTTTCACCTAATTTCATGAAAGGAGGAAAGTGTACAGCTTTCTGTCTTCTTAGCTGGCTGTGAAAACAGCTCTCATTCTTTCCCTTGCTCAGGACCTCTCTCAGTCATCTCTGTATTACTTTGATTTAGGTTAAAACAGGTCCTTAAAATAGTCTTAGATGGGTTTTTGAGGAAGTAACACCTCCTTCCTGGAACTGTTCAGATGATTCAATTCATTAAATTCTAAGACAGAAGTATGAATCTGAAAAGGAGACAAACGACTTGCAAGTTTAACATCTAAAATTTTCTTTGATATAGTGACTGTTTTTGAAACAATACTTAAAGGAAAGTTAAAATGGTGTGTGAAAACACACTTAAAACAAAAAAAATCAAGAATTACCTGAAAATCACCTAAATTAATGAAAGGGTTGACTGTGATTTGATCAGCAAATCACATCACCATGACATGAAAACTGCATTTATTCAAAGCTTTTTTTTGCGAGTGTAGCAGTTTGATCCCAGCTGGCAGCTAAGCCTCCCGTTGCTTTCTCACACCCTCTCAGCAGGATAGAGAAGAGAATGAGAAGGGCAAAGGCAAGAAAAAAACTCATTAGTCAAGGTAAAAACAGTTTAATGATTGAAGGAAGAAGAAAAAGAAATAAATGGTGCTAGAGCAGTCACCAACAGCAGACCAAGGCCAAGCCTATCCTAAAGCAACAGCTCATTTGGAAAAACTGCCTGAGTGTTCTTGCTGCACATGATCAGAATCACAGAATCACAGAATTAACCAGGTTGGAAAAGACCTTTGAGATCATCAAGTCCAACTTATCACCCAACACCATCTCATCAACTAAACCATGGCACTAAGTGCTCATCCAGTCCTGTTTTAAGCCCTTCCAGGGACAGTGACTCCACCACCTCCCTGGGCAGCACATTCCAATGGTCAATCTCTCTTTCTGGGAATAATTTCTTCCCACCATCCATGTTGCATCGTATGGGCTATCTCTTCTTAGTTTGATTCAACTGTCATGGCTATGTTCTGTCACAAAATCTTGCCTACCTTCAGCCTAGCAGAGTGGGAAACAGGTCACCTTGACCTGCAAGTGCTGCTCAGCAATAGCTGAAATCTCAGTATGTGTGTGGTAGTTTTAGGATGTGCCTTGAAAATTTTCCACAGATCTTGAACAGAAAGTGATAGAATGCAAATAAACTGCCATTGGATAAAAAAAAAGGAAAATAATGATAAGGTCTAAATAATCTAATTGGTCTGAAAACTTACATAAGGTTAGCCTTGTAAACAAACTTTCTCTCTTTTTGGCTCCTTTCATTCTGGCAGATACTAGCTGGCTTTTGCTTAGCTGTGCTGACCTTGGCTGTGTTCTCTCACAGAATCACAGGATCACAGAATTAAACAAGTTGGAAAAGATCTCAGAGATCATCAAGTCCAACCTATCACCCAACACCATCTCATCAACTAAACCATGGCACTAAGTGCCTCATCCAGTCTGATTTTAAACACTTCCAACAATGGTGACACCACCACCTCCCTAGGCAGCACATCCCAAAGGCCAATCTCTGTTTCTGTGAAGAATTTCTTCCTCGCATCCAGCCTAAACTTCTGCTGGCACAGCTTAAGACTGTGTCCTCTCCTTCTGTCACTGGTTGCCTGGGAGAAGAGACCAAGTTAAGTACTAATAGCAACTCTCTGCTCTTCTCTCTTTTTTACTTTGTACAAGGGGGGAGGGAGCAGGGAGAGGGAAGCTATTGGTAACCCCCTGGCTTTGTCCAGGGGGGTTCTTGTGCTGTTTATAAATTGTACATGTATGTAAATACTGCATATTCTGTACATATTCATTGCATTTCATAGTTTTAGATTGCAGTTCTGCTTGTAAATACAGCTTCATTTCTTTTCAACTGAGCTGGTCTGGCAATTTTATGTTGGGGGTGTAATTTCATTCCACCACAGTGTGTTATCACCACTTTTTTTGGTCACCAGCCTAAAACCCAGCACTGTGCAGACTGCCATGAAGAAAATTGACTCCATCCCAGACAGACTCTCTACAGTCTTCACTAAAGGCTGACCAATCTGTCTCCTAGCCCCACAACCCACTGTGCAAGATTTTTAAAGCTACCATTTGAGAAGAAAACACAGTTAAATTTTGTCCTGCCCAGCCTACTTTACACTGCTCTTAATTTCCTTTGTTGTTCTCTGGAGACTACATTTATGC
This sequence comes from Indicator indicator, assembly GCF_027791375.1. Lineage (NCBI taxonomy): Eukaryota > Metazoa > Chordata > Aves > Piciformes > Indicatoridae > Indicator > Indicator indicator. Next base: position 3,758,852 of record NC_072015.1, read on the forward strand.
AAGGAAATCTGTACCACCCCAGTTGCCAGACAGTGATTAAGAGTAATATCTGAATCAGACCTCAATTTAAAAAAAAAAAAAAAAAAGTAGTAGGCAAATGTCCTGCTGTAATTTAGTCAGAAAGATGTACCTGATGCATTAGGTACATAAATACAACAGTATTTGTGGAGTTGTATACAAGTATACAAGAGTAGAAAAGACAGAGCAGTGAGGGATAGAAGCCTGGACAATTTTCCTATGCCTTTCATTCCATTAACAATATATCCTTCTTTATAAAAATAGGGAAAAGAAGGTTCTAAACCAAGAATTTATTTATTTATTTATTTATTTATTTATCTATCTATCCATTTATTTATTGATTTCAAGACTTTTGGAAAATTCTAATGTCACTATGTTACAGGTTTAGGGCTACTGCCCTCATGTCTTAGTTGCAAATAAGTTTTTCTAGAGAAAACTTATTTGAGGGGTGAATTCTTCAAAGGGGCTGAACAGAGTAATAAGAGATATGCTGATCTTATTCCATTGGTCTGCAAAATTCCTGTATAATCTGAGAACACATCAAGTTTCTCTCTGTTTTACCTTTCTGCTTTCTCTCTGTCTCTGCCTCTGACCTTGCTTGCTTGGCCTCATCGTTCTTATTTGGGTTTTCACTAAGGAACAGCAGCAGAATAGGGATAATAATTTTTTAGCTAGTAACAGCCCTCTCAACTCCTGTCCAGGGGGATCTGGGTCTGTACAGAGGAGTTCATCCGGTCTATTGTCTAATTTTATATATATTTATATGATTTTTACCTCTTATGCTTTTATATTTGCTTTGCTTTTTGTAAATGACAGTTTCATTTTACTTCCAAATTCTGTGTAGTGTGGTAATTTGCTCCTTGAGGCAAATTCCACATTCTGTGTGGTGTCCAACACAGTAGAATGCAAGTGCTTGCCAGTCATCTAGCAATTTCATGATGATAAATAACCATACCATAGTGATGCATATTTAGCATTTTATGCTGCCCTCATCATCTATTTACCCTTACTTGCTAATTCTTTTTATCCTTATTTTCAGTTCTCAGGATTTTTTGGATGTCTTGATCCCCTTTGTTAGTATAAGAATGGACAAACAAAAATTACAATGCTCCAAAACCACTGACATAATTTATTTTTGCATTTACTTTTAAGGAAGGCAGGTAATTGGAGCTAATTCTAAAGAATCCAAGATAATGAACACAACACAACGTTACAATGAAAGACTTTTCCAAATGCAAATTTGTCATTTGAAAAAGGCTTAAAATATTTGTGGAAGGAATTTTAATAAAAACATTTATAGGGTGTTAATATGAGGCAGACATCTATGAGGGCAAGTAGAGAAGACCTTCTTTTGTGATTGTTTTTGTCCTCTCATAAGTGATCCTTAGCATTCTAACTTTTTGAACATGAATCAAGGGATTTTCTTTACAGTCTGGAAACAAATGCCTTATAAATTAGCTTGAGAGATAAGTCACAAGTAGTGTTCCCCAGGGCTCAGTGCTGGAACTGGTCCTGTTTAACATCTTTATCAATGGTTTAGCCAAGGGGATTGAGTGCACCCTCAATAAGTTTGTAGATAACACAAAATTGAGTGGAAGTGTTGATCTGCTTGAGGGTAGGAAGGCTCTAGAGAGAGGTCTGGGTAGGCTGGATCAATGGACTAAGGTCAGTTGTATTAGGTTTAATAGGGCCAAGAGATGGGTCCTACACTTAGGTAGCAACAACCCCATGCAACGCTACAACCTTGGGGATGAGTGGGTGAAAAGCTGCCTGGCAGAAGAGGAACTGGGATTGTTTAGCCCAAAGAAGAGGAAGCTGAGGAGAGACCTTATTGCTCTCTACAGCTACTTGAAAAGAGGTGGGAATGAGGCCATTGTTGGTCTCTTCTCCCAAGTAACTAACAACAGGACAAGATGTAATGGTCTCAGGCTGCACCAAGGGATGTTTAGACTGGATATTTGGAAGCATTTCTTTGCTGAAGGAGTGGTGAGGCACTGGAACAAGCTGCCCAGGGAAGTGGTAGAGTCACTAACCCTGGAAGTGTTAAAAGGAACAAGTAGATGTGGCACTTCAGGACATGGTTCAATAGTCATGGAGATGTTGGGTAGAGGGTTGGACTTGATTTTAGGTGTCTTTTCCAACTTTAATGATTCTATGATTCTGTATGATTACACCTGTAGCCAGTTGCTGTCTTGCTCTTGCAAATGACAGCTGTATGGATTTGCTATTTTTATAGGAAAACAGTCTTGGAATTTACGAGCTGCCACCTGTGCTGTGTTCATAACAAACAACTGCAGAATTAAATGCCTTATCCAAACCACAAACCACAATAGCTGCTGCTATTACTGTACATTTTTAAAGCACAGGCTCTACAGGAAGTAAAAGCAAATTAAAAAAAAAAGAGAGAGGATTATAAAAGCTGCATTATGAAGTGTGTGCACATCAGTGTAATAAGAGGGAGGTTCATTCTAAGAAGGTTATTCCCTTAGGAAAGAAAAAAAAAAAAAAGGAAAGAAGAAGAAAAATATTGGAAGATCTTTAGCAAGCTGGTTCATCTTGTGTACTAAAGGAAGCAATGCAAAACATGCACACACAAGTGGTGAGACCCCACCTGGAGGTCTGCATCCAGTTCTGGAACCCCTGTTACAAGAAGGATCTGGATGTGATGGATTGTGTCCAGAGAAGGGCCATGAGGATGAGCAGAGGACTGAAGCACCCTTCCTATGAGGAGAGGATGAGGGAGTTGAGGCTGTTCAGTCTGGAGAATAGAAGGCTCCCAGGAGACCTTCTTGTGGCCTTCCAGTGTCTGAAGGGAGCCTACGAGAAAGTTGGGGAGGGACTTTTTAGGATGTCAGAGAGCGATAGGACTAAGGGGAATAGAGCAAAACTAGAAAAGGGTAGATTCAGATTGGATGTTAGGAAGAAGTTTTATACCATGAGGGTGGTGAGACACTGGAACAAGTTGCCCAGGGAGATGGTAGAAGCCTCATCACTGGAGATTTTTGCTAACTGGAGATCTTTGCTAATTTTTAGTGTTATGACAGTGTTTAGGAAATTCAGGACATATGCTTCTCAGAAGATGACTCTTGTCTTATACATAGAAATAGTGAATGTTCTTGCAAACAGGAAGCCATCTCAACATTGGCATGCTGCTGAAAAGCAATAATCAGTACTGGCTTAAAGGAAATAAAGGAAGTAACAAATCTAGGCTGTCCTTAGAAAGTTCTACCCCTATCTCTCAAATCTTAATGTAGCTCTGCATTTAGGTTTTGCAATTGCTGGTGTTCAACTTCAGGCTCCGTTGCACCCTGGGATAGGACAAGGGGTAATGGATATAAACTACAGCACAGGAGGTTCCACCTCAACATGAGGAGGAACTTCTTCACTGTGAGGGTCACAGAGCACTGGAACAGGCTGCCCAGAGAGGTTGTGGAATCTCCTTCTCAGGAGACTTTCCAGACTCATCTGGCTGCACTCCTACGCCACGTGTGTTGGATTTCTGTGGTCCTGGGAACTCCTGGGAAGTGGTCTCTGGGCTCTGGCAGGGAAGTTGGACTCAATGATCTTCAAAGGTCCCTTCCAATAGGTCCCTAACATCCTGTGACCCTCTGAACTTTCTGATAGCATATAGAATCCCAGAATGTCAGGGGCTGGAAGGGACCTCGAAAGGTCACCTAGTCCAATATAGGCACAGTTTGGTTTCAATCAGACCTTTCAATTGCCAATTTGCTTGAATAAACAATCCTGTTTACATTTCTTGTGGGTTTGCTTTCCACTGGTCTCCAGCCCAAGTAAACTGTCAAAGGTTTACACTGTTCTCTACATATGTGAGTTGCTGGATGTTTCTTCATTTTGTAATGAGTCAGTGAGTTTTTCTCTGTACCGACTCATTCTGTGCTTGCTCAAGGCATCAGCTGCTAACTTAAAAATGTGCTGTAGGTAACATAGGAGAGGCTGAGCAAGTTCACATCAGAACAGAGGGCCTTTGTGGGCTGGAGAAGCTTTTTGCAGATGTGTATTCATAGATTTCCTAGCTACAGCTTCACATCTCAATTCTGCAGAAGCCAGGCAGCTTTCTCCACCTGAGCTAAAAAGCAATTCAACTCTCAGAACAGTGAGAGAAGTCTGAATACTATACATCTAAGTTTGAAGCTAGCCAAGATCAAACAGAGAATATGGAGAAGAGGCTCTACTTGTCCATAGTGAATGTTGGATTACTTAAGGTGGGGTTTGATCCTATTCAGTTTGTGCTACTATCTACAGAATTTGATCCATCCACCCCCTAAGGTTGCATGCTGGAAATCTTGAAGATATCATTCTCCCTTTACTATTTGAAAGTCTCTTCCAAAGCCTACAGTATCTCAGCCTTCATAAGTGCCTCAGCTCACTGGCCTCCTCCTCTTCACTGCATGCTAGCTATCCCACTGGTTCATTTCCCCCTCTGAAAAGTCTTGGTTTGTATTTCTGCCAGCCAGCTATGGAACTTGAATGACAAAGGGACTTCTGACATTTTTGACTTTTGACCTTTTTGTCTCTACTGGTCACTGTTTCTGCTGTGCTTCAAGCTGCATTTCCTGCTTCTCTCAGAAGTGCTTTGACTGCTCCATTTGATTCTATAAATATTCTAAATGCACAGACTGGTTTTGGTGTTGTAGTCCATTTTTATAGCATTTCTCCAGTTCACTTCTGCTGTACTGAGCGTTCCCTGTATCTGTCTCCACCTCTGAATTACTTTGATTTCACAGGATCACAGGATGTTAGGGGTTGGAAGGGACCTCCAGAGATCATTGAGTCCAACCCCTCCTGCCAGAGCAGGACCACATAACCATAGAATCTAGTGCAGGTCACACAGGAATGCATCCAGATGGGTCTTGAAAGTCCCCGAGAAGCAGACTCCACAACCCCTTTGGTCAGCCTGTTCCAGTGTTCCATGACCCTTACAAGAAGTTCCTCCTCATGTTGAGGTGGAACCTCCTGTGCTGGAGTTTATATCCATTACTCTTTGTCCTGTCACAGGGTGCAGCCAAGCAGAGGCTGTGCCTTCCTTCTTGACACCCAGCCCTCAGATATTTATAAGCATTTATTAAATCCCCTCTCAGTCTTCTCCTCTCCAGACTAGACAGCCCCAGGGCTCTCAGCCTTTCTTCACCAGGCAGTGCTCCAGTCCCTTCAGCATCCCTGTAGCCCTCCATTGGACTCTCTCAAGTAGATGCCTGTCCCTCTTGAATTGGGAAGCCCAGAACTGGATGCAATATTCCGGGTGAGGTCTGACTAGGGCAAAGTAGAGGTGTAGTTTATGTATTGGGGGGGTTATGTATGGTGAAAAAATGAGTGTACACTAGCTTCCTATCACATCCTAGCTTTCTAACATATTACTTCAGTTTCTTCTCACTCTCAGTAGAAGCAGCCCAACATTCTCCTTTAAGTGAGGTAAACTGCCTGTGTGTTTCTTGCAACTGTTCTTCATTACTTTGACTTCAAAGGCCGTCCTAGTGCTCTCTACCCAGTATCTCATTTTATCTCCTTTTCTTCTAGTGACCCTGAAGTTTTGTGTTCAGCCAGTTATGGCCAGCCTGGTACCTGAGTGTAGCAGCCTGATCAATGCTCTGGGAGCCCAGAGGAGCAGGGTGTCACCGTGTCACTCGCAGCAATTTCCTCCTGAAAACTCAAGCACTGCCATTTATTAATGCCTCCCTTTACTTACAGTGAGGCTGAAATGGCAGCTTTTGTACCACCACTTCTATCTCTTGCCATTTTCAGAGTGTCTGAGTAGTTCTTCCAGGTTTTAAAGAGCATTGATAATAAAACTCTCCTCGAGCCCTGCTGGAAAGCATCACTCCCTGACACCTGTGTGAATTAACACTGGTAGCTACCACTAACCAGAAGGTGGTGACAACTTCTTGACTGCCAACAGTGAAAGCAGATACATGTCTCAAAAAAAAGCTGTTTTCTCAGTAACATGTCTGCCTTTTTGAAAATCCCTGCAGATTAAATAGGTTTCAGAGCATGTTTGGACTATCATAAAGTGAGAGGTACTTCAAATGAGCTGGGGAACAGCCCAATACCTACCTCTTGAACTTTTTAGAAGACCTTTTTCTTATTAAGAACCTTTTTTTTCTCTCCTAACCATGTTTGTGACAATTACTGAGAAGTAGCTGTCAGAAGTAATTGCATGGCTTCTGGCCTCACTAGGTGAGAGCAGCTTTTTCATGCCATGACCTCATTGCTTGTCAAAATATCTCGTTGACAGCAGCAGATTCCTCATGCTAAAGGCTACTCAGTGGTCAGACTCTGAATGTTTTCTTAGCTGCCAGGCAGGCTGGCCTAAGCCTTGGTCACTTCGAGCTTAGATATTAGCTTTAAATTCATCTTTAAAAGCAGTTTGCATTTCTTCATTGGAAAGGTTTTTGTTAAAAACTGCCTGCATTGTGTGTCCTGAGACAGACATGATAGGTTTCAGAAAAGCTTTGAAACCTTGGGTGCTGTGTAAGGTACTAAATCACCAGTTTCTGATACATAACATCACCTGTTTTCACAGAATCACAGAAGCACAGAATCAATAAGGTTGGAAAAGACCTCAAGGATCATCAAAGTCCAACCTGTCACCCAAGACCTCATGACTCCTAAACCATGTCACCAAGTGCCACATCCAATCCCCTCTTGAACACCTCCAGGGATGGTGACTCCACCACCTCCCTGGGCAGCACATTCCAACATCTAACAACTCTCTCTGTGAAGAACTTTCTCCTCACCTCCAGCCTAAACTTGCAGCTTGAGACTGTGTCCTCTTTTTTTCACACCACCATGTCTCTATCCTTTCAGACTCTTGTGTTTTCTCCTTAGGTCCATGTCTTAACTTCATGTCTCTGTATCAGATTTGTGTTCAGTGGGACTCCAGGTGGAATTTAGGTATAGCAAATATTTTCTTTCCCTAAAGATGTGGCTGTTTAAATAGCACTTCCATTGACCTGGACTGGAAGGAATGTCAATTTCCTATTACAGCTCTATTTGTACAAGCTGAAAACTTTCACCAAGCTTCACTTGTTTATTTTTGAAAAACCTCAGTTAAATGTCCACTTTTCATTTCTGAGTTCATTTTTAGCATGGCAAATGTCATACTCAAAGTGTAAGGTTCTTGTTCTAACCTATATCAGTCATCATTCAGTTAGGAAAAGAAATACACAGGTTTCAATTCCACTGGTGTTACCTCTTAGACTCTCTGACCTACTCTATCTATCTAAAGGAATCATAGAATCATAGAATGTCTTAGGTTAGAAGGAATCTTAGAGATCATCTACTCCAAGCTCCCTACCATGGGCAAGAACAACTCTCAGCTAGACTCAGCTGCTCCAGGTCTCATCCAACCTGGCCCTGAACACCCCTAAGGAGGAGACATCCACAACCTCTCTGGGCACCCTGTTCCAGAGTCACACTGCCCTCGTACTGAAGAACTTCTCCCTAAGATCCAATCTAAGCCTACTCTCCCTCAGCTTAAAACCATTCTCCCTTGTCATAGAATCATAGAATGGTCTGGGATGGAAGGAACCTCCAAAGGTCATCTAGTCTAAGAACCCTCCCACAGCCAGCAGGGACATCCTCAACTAGATCAGGTTGCCCACAGCCCTGTTGAGCCTCACCTTGAATGCCTCCAGGGATGGAGCCATAGCCACCTCCCTGGGCAGCCTGTTCCAGTGTTCCACCACTCTCATATTAAAGACTTTGTTCCTAACATTCAATCTCAGTCTGCTCTTCTCTAGTTTGAAGCCACTGCTCCTCATCCTAGCACTGCAGGCTTTTGTGAACAGTCTCTCTCCATTCTTCTTGTAACCCCCTTCAGGTACTGGCAGGTTGCTATTAGGTCTCTCTGGAGTCTCCTCTTCTCCAGGCTGAACAACTCCAGCTCCCTCTGTCTGTCTTTGTAGCAGACAGGGCTCCAAGGCCCTGATCATTTTTGTGGCCCTCCTCTGGACCCTCTCCATCAGGTTCAAGTCCTTTTTGTGTTGAGGGCACCAGAGTTGGACACAGTACTCCAGGTGAGGTCTCACCAGAGCAAAGTGGCAGAATCACCTCTCTGGATCTTCTGGCCATGCCTCTTTTGATGCAGCCCAAACACCCTTATGAGAAGTCCCTCTCAAGTCTGCTTTACTCTTGAGGACAGAACTGGAAATTCTGAGGAACCTTTCTTCTCCACTACTGCTTCTGTTGGAGTAGTGTAACTACTCAGAGTAGGAGTTTACTGCCCAAAGTAATAATAAATATTTGTTAACTACTCAATTTTGTGAGAGAGAAGCCTCAGATCGATCTCTTCAGGCAATTTCACCAAGGCTTACAAAACAAGACCCTTCCTTCCTCAGAGCTATCTTCTTGTGTTAGCACTGTATTAAGGAGAGAAAACCAGTGCTGAAGTTACTTTCTGCTGAAGTGTTCAATGGAAATGGAATTAGCATCTGGACAGCATTTGCATCTGTCAGCTGCAAAGCCAAAACTCTTTTTAAACCCACCTGTATCACTGCTGCTGCTGTTGTTGTGCTTTACAAACATGCTGAGACAAATTGCAACAGGACAGATAAGGTTAAATTGCACAACAGAGATCATGTTGCACTATGAATATAGGATGCTGGCAAGGAGAGGGCCTAAAAATAGGATTGGAATTTCCTTCATCAGCTTTTTTTTCTGTAACAAACTGCCCTACTACAGGTTTTCCTTTTTTGTTTGTTTGTTTTTAATACCTAAATTTAATTTGAGTTTGATGTAGGATTCTGTTTCCACCCCTAGCTTACCATATTTTTTTCCACCTCTGCATTTGATTGCTTGACACATCTTTTGGCAGCTGTATAAGCAAACAGGGCAAAGCAGTGGCTCATGGCTGCTGACGCCACTTGTGACTGACAGCTACTTGGCTCCTTTGCATTGTCTTATTTGAGACTTTTCTGTCTGAAGAATACTTTTCGCCCTTAAACTTGAACAAGGGGATTCACTGAAATACTATTTTTCAATTGATTGATACTGTGGTAATGGAGAGACACAGAAAAAAACCATAATGATGACATATTCCTTAGGGAAATGATACTGGCTTTCACATATTTTGTATCAATTTCTTGGATGCTAACAAGTCTCAACATTTGAATTCTTTGTGCTAATTTTTGAAAGAGATATAAAAGCAAGTCACTTAAGACTATGTAAAGACTATGGTATGATATGATATGATATGATATGATATGATATGATATGATATGATATGATATGATATGATATGATATGATATGATATGATATGATATGATATGAGTCACAGAAACATTCAGGTTGGAAAAGGCCCTCAGGATCACTAAGTCCAACCCAAAACCCTACTGTACAAAGTTCACCCCTAAACCATATCCCCAAGCATCACATCCAAACCACCTTTAAGCACATCCAGGGGTGGTGACTCAACCACCTCCCTGGGCAGCACATTCCAATGCCTGATAGGATATCACAGAATCACAGAATTGACCAGGTTGGAAAAGACCTTTGAGATCATCAAGTCCAACCTATCACCCAACACCATCTCATCAACTAACCCATGGCACTAAATACCTCATCCAGTCTGATTTTAAACACTTCCAGGGACAGTGACTCCACCACCTCCCTGGGCAGCACATCCCAAAGGCCAATCTCTCCTTCTATGAAGAATTTCTTACTCACATCTAGCCTGAACCTCTCCATGATATGATATGATATGATATGATATGATATGATATGATATGATATGATATGATATGATATGATATGATACGATATGATATGATATAACATTGTGGAGAAGTTGGTGCTGGTCTCTTCTCACAGCTAGTTAGTGATAGAACAAGAGGGAATGGCCTCAAGCTACAACTGGGTAGGTTTAGACTGGACATTAGGAAAAAAAAATTCCCAGCAAGAATGGGAAAAAAGCATTAGGATGTGCTTCCCAGGGAGGTGGTTGAGTCACCAATCCTGGCTGTGTTTCAAGGTGGTTTGGATGTGGTGCTTGAGGCTATGGTTTAGGGGTGACCCTTGTAGAGCAGGGTTGTGGGTTGGACTTGGTGATCCTGAGGGTCTTTTCCAGCCTGGATGTTTCTGTGATGATATGATAGGATAGGATAGGATAGGATAGGATAGGATAGGATAGGATAGGATAGGATAGGAAAGGATATATGATATGATATTCAGAATCAGTAACAGAGACAACAGCCATGTATAGGTGTTTATTGTTCAAGACCTAAGCTAGAGATACCCTTCTGGTGGGAAAGTGTTTAATGGATTGGAAACCACATATATAATCCTGATGTTAAATTTGTTCAAAGCACTTGTCCATTTCCTCACAATGCATGAATTTCCAGTCAGTATGCTTTGTTCATGTTTACCTGACCTAGTTGAAGATGCCCATGCTGACTGCAGAGGGGGTTGGACTAGATGACTTTTGGTGGTCCCTTCTAACCAAGACCACTCTATGATTCTATGATCTATGATTCTGTGACCTATGGTTCTATGATTCTATGTTTACACTAGCAGACTTTCTTATTTTAAGTCTGTTACCCAGTCCTGGGTTCAGCTAGGATAGGGTTAAGGTTTTGGCAGGGTTTTGGTGTTCTTTTTTTTCCCCTCCAGAAGAAACTGGGGAATGCCACAGCCAAGACAGGCAGCTGAACCCTCCACTGGGGTATTCAATACCATACTGACAAGATGGCTGACATGATGGAAGGGCTGGTGGGACAAATGTAGGTGTTTTGAGCAGGTGATTGTGATGTCTTATAGAATCATAGAATCAGTCAGGGTTGGGAGGGACCACAGGGATCATCTAGTTCCAACCCCCCTGCCATGGGCAGGGACACCTCACACTAGATCAGACTGGCCAGATTATGCATGACTAAATAATTTTGCACTGTTGCAGAGTCTGCATGATGAAGAAAAGTAGACCTTCATCTAGCATGAAACATAGGCAGGTCTTGCTTGCTTCAATCTGTAAAATGCTGGTGTTGTACCTGTCTCATTTTCTAGGAACCCTTCCATTTTATGTAGACATTCCTGTGAAAGCTGGAGGCTTTGTCTGCATTGAAAAGCAGCTTAGATAATTGTGATGAGAGTAGCTATGGACTGCCTGTAGAGAAAGGCATCAAATGCCCCAAACCAAGCACAGATCTTCATGTAGATAACTCTGATCCAGAATACACCTACTTTCTGTTCAGTAAGAAGGAGCAGACAACTAATACTTTTCTGTGCTAGGAACTGACTTCATCAAAGTCAAACTTCTGTCACCCTCATAAGCAATTAGAGAAAATGTCAAACTCCTGACAACATCAAGGGACTTGGTTGCTGCTACAATGTGTGATAAGTAGCATACATGATAGATGGCAGTTTAATTAATATACTGGAAATCTTCCCTTGATTAATCTGTAGTATATAAATCACATTAATCAAGAAGAAGACTTTTTACTAAGTTTAATTTTATAGGTGTTATACTGTCAGAAGGGTTTATTAATGGATATGTGCATCCTTGATTATCACAATTGGAAAGGTAATAGATTCATTCTCCTTCATCTTAGATTTTTTTTTCTTTTTTTTTTTTTTACTTTCTGGCTATATTGGGAGAAACAGCAACTTATGCAAGAGTTTGAGAGTAAAGGGCATGATCTTACTGAAAGAACAGGTTAAAAATTATTTCTGGGGTCAACTCTGCTGTGTAACACATTAACTGACTAAATGATGTGAGGATGTGTAGAATTTTTCCTTTACTCTTTCTTTTTCTCTCAGACAGCAGATAGAATTTCTGTAGGAATTTGCATCATGCATTACAGACAAGAATTATATTTGATGGCTTTGGAAAGCAGAATATTTCTGGCTCTTTAGTATACGTACAACCTGATACCACTGTTTCACACCTAAAGGGGTAGGTAGTCTCACATAAGCTATGTTCAAGCAAATATTTAACTGAGCAATATTTTCCATCCCAGTTTTCATTAGTGGACAAGGTATCAATCACAGAACTGTAGAAAAATCTGGGCACAAAATGGATGTCTCATTTGACCTGTTCTGCTTGTAAGAGTAATGATTGAAGATGTTCTGCTATGCCTCTTAAAGATTGATTGAAGTTGCGTGAATGCTGAACTGATTTTAAATCATAGTCTGGTTTGAATTGGAAGGGACCTTAGAGATCATCTACTTCCAACCCCCTGCCACAGGCAGGGACACCTCCTGCTAGAACAGGTTGCTCAAGGTACCATCCAACCTGGTTTTGAACACTTCCAGCCTTGGAGCCACCACAACTTCTCTGGGCAACCTATTCCAGTGCCTCACCACCCTCATGGTGAAAAACTTCTTCCTAATATCTAATCCAATGTCTAATCTAAACCCAAGGCAAGGGGGTTGGAAATAGATGACCCTTGAGGTCCCTTCCAACCCTTACAATTCTATGATTCTATAATCTAAACCTAGCTCCTTCCAGCTAATTCAATGTAAAATTTGTACAGCCTGGAGAAGTGAAAGCTCCAGGGAGACCTAATAGCAGCCTGACAGTATCTGAAGGGGACCCACAAGAAGGATGGAGAGAAACTGTTTGCAAAGGCCTGTGGTAATAGGAGAGGGGCACTAGCTTCAAACTAGAGAATCCACAGAGGTAGTTGAGGCTCCATCCCTGGAGATATTTCAGGTGAGGCTTGATAGGGCTCTGGGCAACCTGATCTAGTTGAGGATTCCCCTGCTTACTGCAGAGGGGGTTGGACAAGATGACTTTTGGAGGTCCCTTCCAACCCAGACTATTCTATGATTCTATGAAAAACTTTTAGGAAGAAGTAGAGAAGACTGATTTTCCCATGACTCTGAAAACTTGGGACTATTTTGCCTGCTTGTGTTCTGTTTTAGTGCTGTTCTCTTGCTGTCCACCATCTCTACTGGTTATGGTTATCAGCATCTGAAATGATGTATTACAGAGATTTGGGCCGCTTTCCAAGGAGTGCATCTGGCACAGGTGTCTTCTCATTAGTATAGACACTGGGGGCCATGTTCAGGTGCTCTAAATGCCACTGGGATGCCTGAGCCTCCTGTGCTCATCCCTGCCCTTTGTTAGTCTCCTTTGAGAGCCCAGGAGCTTAGCTGCCAGAGTGCATCAGCTTCATTAGTGAAACTGAGCACTCCTATCAGTACTCACAGAGTGGTTTATGCTAGGGTGAACTTATAGACACTATTTCACCATATCAAACCTTTCCTAAGTGGAAGATGGATGTTCTATTCTCCTTTATTTGGGATAAAGGAATCAGTTCAAGTTGAAAATCAAAAACTGAAGGGAGGCAACCTTTTGACAGTTCAGTCTAGCTTCCCCAGATGCTTTTCTTGTTGCACTCTGCCAGGCTAAATGTTTTTAAAACTTTGAAATGCAAGCTTGAACGTGAATTTTGCCTTGCTTCCCTAAGATTTACAGCTCTTCCATGATGCCTTATTTGTCACTGTTATCAAGTTAAAGAAGCCATATGTGACTTTCATAGCTAGCAGAAATCAGGCAGATAGCAACTAATCATAATGCACAGCAGAGCTCTGCATACTAAAAATCTATTTATTCAGATATGACAACTTGACAGGCTGAAACAACTTGACAAACTGAGAAGCATGCTTTATTTTCCTGAAGGATTTTCTTTGCAGTTCACTCTCCTCAAAACTGAGGTTGTCTGTGGCATTATGCTTTGAATATGATTGGAAGCCTTTGAAGTGGTTTCTGGTTTCTCCAAGTCAATCAGTAGGATTGGTTACTTTAAAACAAACAAAAAAAAAAATACCTCTAAGAAGGCATTTGTGTAAAAAAATAACCCAACAAAACAAGAACACCAAAGAAAAAAAACAAAAAAAAACCCAACAGCAGAAAAAACAGGAAAAAACAACCAATCAACCAATCACCCAACCAACCACAACCCCAAAAACAAACAAAAAAATCAAAATTAACCACCTGTTACAGTTTGAAGGGGGAACTTTAGCCTAGTCCCTGACTGTAAAGACTGAAAGTAAAATAAATTAGCTTTGGATGTGAAAGAAAAATAATGATGAGGTCTATACAATTCATTGCCTTGCTAATGGAGATCTAGAGCAGAGGCATAAAGAGTTCTTTCTCTCTTTTCTTCTTCTGTCACTTCTGCTTGCAACTTCTCCTTCTCTCTTCCATGGCCTTGCCAAGGGTATCTCTGCTTTCACTACTGTGTGAGGTACAGGGAAGGAGGGAGGGAGTGGGGGAGGAGGTGAATGAGTCCCCTGGATCCATCCAGGGGGGTCTGAGGATTTTCTGTGTTGTACATAAATTGTAAATATATATATATATTGTACACATACTCTATATTTTGTACATATTCATTGCATTTTATATGTCTAGATTGTAGTTTGCTTGCAAATAAAGCTTCATTTGCTTCCATCCCAAACTCAGCTAGTCTGGAAATTTTATATTTGAGGGGGGGGGGGGGGAGTTTCTCCAAATTAGTTGAGGGGGTGGGGGAGGTAATTTCAACCCACCTACAAAACACCCCCTCCAAACAAACAAAAAACCCAACAAACCCTGCAATCTCTATTCTGCAGTGTTTCCACTGGAGTGAAGAAACTGAAGACAGAGGAACAATGCAGATGTTTTAGCACTTTGAAAGACCTTTCAGTCTGTCCAACTTCAGATTGGAAAAGGCAAAATTTCTTAAAAGGAAAGGCCCAGACCCACTGCACTTAAGGCAGTATTAAAGTCTTCCTCTCTTTTCTTTCCTTCCTTGGTGGTGCTTTAGAAGCAATTTTGGCATGGGTAAATACACTGTAAGCTTTTAAGGTGAATACTAGAGAAGCTTAAAGCAAAAGTGCCTTAAGCATGCCTGAGGGGAGATTAGTTTTAGCACAGAGAATGAGAACCCTCCATGGTGATACCTTACAGTTCACAGGGTTGTTACATCACAGCAGACTAAAGCAGTAATGCCTCTACTGAGGTCAGCAAATGAAATTCTAAGGGGGATTTGAAGAGGATCCTTCATTTTGTCCAAGATTTGGGTTGATTCCTGTATATACATGCTGCGTTTTAAATGAGCATCTTGGTTCTTTTCTGGAGCTCACCAGGTAAACTGGTTTGGTTTGGTTTGGTTTGGTTTTATGTTATATTTTGTTTTGTTTTATTTTGCTTTGGTTTGTTTTGCTTTGTTTTGTTTTGCTTTGCTTTGTTTTGTTATGTTTTGGTTTTTTACTGACCTTTAAAAGTTTATATTCAGGCAGTGTAACCTCTCTAGTGTAACAGACATTCCAGGTGAATAGAAGCAACAGCTCCTGTGTGCCCTCACAGTGCAATGGTGAGGTGTTGACCTAGGGCACAGAAATAAATTATTCACATAGTCTGTTGCCCAGAGGCAAGCAGAAGAAATAAATGTAGGGTACCAGCTCTTCAAAAGTTACCTTCTCTGACTGTCAGTTTGTCCATTTGATACCTTCTCTACTCTACTCTGCCCTGGTGGGGCTGCATCTGGAATATTGTGTCCAGTTCTGGGCCCCTCAGTTCAAAAAGGACCTCAGGGAACTGCTTGAAAGAGTCTGTCTCAGAGCCATGCAAATGCTGAAGGGAGTGGAACATCTTCCTTATGAGGAGAGACTGAGGGAGGTGAAGGCTCTTCGGCTTGGAGAAGAGGAGCCTGAGAGGTGACCTCATTCCAGGTGATAAAGATGTGCAGGGTGAGTGCCAAGAGGCTGGAGCCAGGCTCTGCTGGGTGATGCCCAATGACAGCACAAGGAGCAACGGGTGGAAGTTGAGGCATAGGAACTTCCAGGGAAATATGAGGAGAATTTTTTTACCTGTGAGGGTGACAGAAGACTGGAACAGGCTGTGTGACCTGTTTTCTCAGATTCTAATATTGGACATATCACACAATCACAGAATGTTAGGGGCTGGAAGGGACCTCAAAAGATCAGCTAGGCCAACCCCCCTGCCAGAGCAGGATCACCTAGAGCAGATCATGCAGGAACACACCCAGGTGGGTTTTGAATATCTCTAGAGAGGGAGACTCCACAACCCCCCTGGGCAGCCTGTCCCAGTGCTCTATCACCCTCACAGTGAGATTCTTTTTCCTCATGTTCCCATGGAACTTCCTATGCCTCAACTTCCACCCATTGCCCCTTGTGCTGTCATTGGGCAGCACTGAGCAGAGTCTGACTCCATCCTCTTGGCATTCACCCTTTACATCTTTATAAACATGAATGAGGTCACCTCTTAGTCTCCTCTTCCCCAAGCTAATGAGCCCCACCTCCCTCAGCATCATCTCATAAGGAGCATCACTTGGATTCTGGATTGATTTTTCCCACACTGCTATGGGGATCAGATTCTGTCTGTGGCAAGAAGCTTTCCCTTTTGGTCAGCTGAGCTATCATGTCATCTCCTGACAAGACAACAACTCTCTTTCTAGAGGATGCTGTCACAGAACTTCCTGCTGCACAGTTAGATTAAGACAAGACATCATAAGGAAGATGTTTCACTCCCTTCTTCATTTTTGTGGCTCTGTGTTGGACTCTTTCAAGCATTTCCCTGAGGTTCTTCTTGATGTGAGAGGCCCACAACTGGACACAATATTCCAGTTGCAGCCTCACCAGGGCAGAGTGAATGGGCAGGAGAACCTCTCTCTACCTACTAACCACAGCCCTTCTAATCTACCCCAGAACTGCATTGACCTTCTTGGCCACAGGAGCACATTGCTGGCTCATGGTCAACCTCCCATCTGTCCCTTTAAGAGAAGATGCAACAGAAATTGAAAGACATGAATTAGATTTGTAAACAAACCAAATTTGTCATTGAATGTACCTATTTTCTAGGCTGCTGGTGCATTAATATCCCTTATTCTCATTTTCTGCTTTGTCTCTCCTGAAACACTTATCCTGTGGGTGACTGAAAATTAAACAAACGCCTCCCTACATTCCCATCTTTCTTTTCCCTCCAGTGAACACATTCAAATAACTCATTATCTAGAAGTTACTGTGCTCGCTTAAGTAATAGAAGTGATGCTCTGGAAAGCTCTCACAGAAATTAAAAGGATCATTTTGTCCATTGAGTATCTATTTACAAGATGTTTATTCTACTAAGGTATAACTATAGGAAGGAAAGAGCAAGTTCAAATACACAGAAGGAAACCTGGGAGGGAGGGGAAAGGATTAACGCAATTTGCTAATTAAAAGTTGAACTAATAAAATGCACTATTAATCAACTTTATCTGTTTAATGACACCTTATAGCTAGCAGAAGAAGGTTAAATGTCACACTGTGTTTGCAGTGAGTATTTCTGTCTCTTAAATCTGGTGTATAATTCTCAGCTGTTTCTTCTGTAGCCTGTCCCTGGTACACAGGAAATTCTTGACAGCTAGGCAAGGGTATAGATACTCTAAATGTGCTCTTCTGCCCTAGAAGCTGGCCCCCAATGAGAAAGTGGCTGTGTTATCAGTCTGGAAATCTTTTTTAGCTGTGCTTTACATTAGGAGCCAAGATCCAGTTCTCTGAGTTTTGCTGCCCCACACTGGAATCACAAGAAACTACTTCACAATAAGCTGCCTGAAAGGCAAAAAGTGGTGAGAAAAGCAGTGAGAGTGTATGAAAACCATTGGGTTTTGTTTTTTTTTTTAAGTTTCCCATAGTCTTCATAATTCAGCCATAACTCTTCTGTCCTTAATTGTAGCACAGCTACACTAACAGTTTTAACACATGAGAGTTTGTGCTGGTAACTGTTTAACAGCTCCTAGCTTCTCTCTTTGCTGTTCCTCTTTTCTCCTGTCCACTGAATGCTCCATTGTATTTGTCTCAGTTAGTTCTAAACTGCTCGATTTTTTTGTAATTTTAGTGCTAATTTGCACAGTCTGAGGCTCAGCCTTGCAGTTCTATATTCTGAATTGTACATGCAAGTAGTTTCAGTAGGTTCAGCAGGCATAGTTGCATTTTCTATTTCCTTACATTCTGTGCTTAGCCAAGCCTTTTGACTTAAAGCTGATGGCTTAAACCTGGGCTCGTCTGACAAATGAGGAAGGAAACGACTGAATGAAACAAATCATAGGCTTATTTTGGTTGTAAAAGTCTTCTAAGATCATCAAGTCAAGCTGTCAAGCTAACAGCATCATGACCCTTAAACCATGTCCCAAAGTGCCATGTCCACACGTTGCCAGAACACCTCCAGGGACAGTGACTCCACCACCTCCCTGGGCAGCCTGCTCCAATGCCTGACCACTCCTTTTGTAATTTTTTTTTTTTTTCTGGATATCCAACCTAAGCTCCCCTGGCACAATTTCAGGCCATTTCCTCTTGTCCTATCACCTGCTATTAGGGAAAAGAGACCAACTCCCACCTCACTACAATGTTTTTGTTTCTATACAGCAAAACTGATTTCTTCTCTGCCCAATCATTCTTGCTTTCTGTTATGAACTTCTCTGCCCTTCTCATGTCCAGAGTGTGGCCTGTTGGTTAAATACTCAAAAGATTACTTTTGCTAGTGAGTAGGTGTTACTGTAAAACTACCAGTGCTCCTGAAAGCATAGATTTTGAATTTGGCAGGATTTTCTGAGTGAGTTACTGTTGGTAGGCATTTCTCAAGGCATGAGCTTAGGTGCCTAACAGAAATATCAATTTGTTTGTTTTGCAGTCTCATGTTAGGTGTTGTGCTGTTGACAGTATTGTCCAAGCCTTAAAAACTCTCTTGCAGGACTCCATCTCAAGAACAGTGCTTGCAGCAGTGATGAAGTTACACCTCAGTCTGTACTCCAGCCAGATAAATGTGTCAGCTTTAGGCTCACTTCTCCTGTGACCTGAATTGTAGCTCAGTCCTTGAATTATGATAATGGCTAAATCTCTTAGAATCATAGATTCATAGGGTTGTTTTAGTTGGAAAAGAGATTATTAAGTCCAATCATCAACCCAACCCCACCATGGCCATTTAGTGCCATGTCCACCTCCAGGGATGATGATTCCACCACCTCCCTGGGCAACCTGTTCCAATGCCTGACCACCACTTCTGTAAAGTATTTTTTTCCTAACATGTAATTTTAACCTCCCCTGATGCAGTATCAGGCCATTTCCTCTTGTTCTATCATTTGATACTGGGCAGAAGATTGACATCTACCTCACTACAACCTTCTTTCAGGTAGCTGGAGAGAGCAACAAGCTTTCCCCTCTAGACTGGAGGAAAGAAAAAACTGGAAGATGAATTCCTGGAAGATTTTTCTCCTTGGTCAGAGTGAGTGTAGTAGAGGCAATAATAGCACAAAGCTGAGCCTCAGGGCTGGATGTTTTCCTGAGCAGCTCTTCCAGTTCTGCTCATTGCCATTGTTCAGAATTCACTGTTATGGCCCAAAACATCCTACCTGGGTGTTCAGTCTGAGCAGTCAGTTTCATCTGATTAAATCACAGGCTGGGCTAATGATGAAGGCTAATTGACTGAAGCAAAAATTAGACAGGACTGTTAGATTGGTGCTAATGGAATCAAGAAACTAAAGAGTTGAAAAGTAAAGGAAGGATTGCATTTTTTTCCCCCTATAAGGGAGGTCTTGAGATCCCTACTTTCTGTCAAATTTGGGTTTATCTACTGGAATTCTTCCTCAGTTCTCAATGGTTGCTACCAGGAGAGACAATGACTAAGACGCACACCTGTCTTTAACAAGAATCTGTAAAATTCTTTCCACCTAAAATTTGGTCATCTGGTTGATATATTTATCTTCGGGATTAGAGTTTCAATGGCCTTTGTGCAAGTGTTTAAATCAATATGCAGATGAGAAGCAGTGAAGTTGAAAAGAAGTTCTCCTATTAAGCAAATTTCTCATTCTGAAGACCTAGGAGTCCTCCGTCATCCTTCTACCATCAGTGAAACCAGATGGGTAATTGTGAGACTGTTTTTTAGGGCATCTTATTTTTTATACTAAGCTGTTGATTAAAATGAGAAGAATTTTTCTGCTGGACCATGCATCTCCAGGTAAGCTTACTCTCCTCCATCTGTTCTGCCTTTGTCTGGGATTGAGTCAGTTTTCTTCACAGCAGCTAGCATGAGGCTGTGCTTTGGATTTGTGCTGAAAACAGTGTTGGTAGCACACAGATGTTTTCATCCCTGCAGAGCAGTGTTTCCAGAGAGTCAAGGTCTTTTCTGCTCCTCACACCACCCCACTACAAGTAGGCTGGGAGTGCACAAGAAGTTGGGAAGGGACACCACTGGGACAACTGAATCCCAATTGATGGAAGGGATCACAGAATCACAGAATCAGCCAGGTTGAAAGAGACCTCCAAGATCATCAAGTCCAACTGATCACCCAACCCTATCTAACCAACTAAACCATGGCACTAAGTGCCTCATCCAGGCTTTTCTTAAACACCTCCAGGGACATCAACCCCACCACCTCCCTGGGCAGCACATTC